>NC_134830.1:154930040-155095180 GCF_004210375.1 Tachypleus tridentatus
TAAGTTCTCAACGATAAACAAAAGTTCACATACATCTCTGTGTAGCTTCATATATTAAATAAAACAAAGTGTACTGGTGCTCTAATATTTCTCATTTCATACCAATTCGTTTTTTCTAATGTGTATAAAATTTAAGCTCTCAGACATTACACATTACTTAGAAAACTTATTACTTATACTAACACTGAGCAATTGAAAACTCTTTAAATATTCAACAATTTTGAAAACAGTAAAGTTAACAATGCAGCTTCTTACAAACGTTAACAAAGCAGTGATGCGATGCGGTGATAGTTATTAAAGACCAGACTAAACATTCTTATATCATGTGAGATAATGTTCACATTGATAAAAAAAGACATAAAATAAGTCACGAATATTGAAACTACTCTACTACTCTTTTGCCCATGAGAGAACAAGTATGTTTAATACGATAAGGATTTCAATAAGCAATCTTCAGATATATGCTTCGAGAGGTATGGCCAAGTGGATAAATTGATTAACTTTATTATTTGAAAAGTGAAACTTTGAAACATATCCGTTTTTAAATGTTGATATTCTTACTTATTTATAATAACATAAACAATGAAATTAAGTGAGTTGTTACCAATTTCCCACCATCAATACGATTTTATGCGTCCAAATGTAGACTGTCATTCATTCTTAGCTCACTATTCAATCTTATATATACTTCTTGTTTCCTCCACCGAGATGTATTTGTCTTGCTTTTCGTGTTTCTCTTGTTAACCCATCTATTAAGTTAGGGTCACTGTCAAAAACCAAGCCTACGTCTGGGTCTCTTCTAAACATATTCTTCTCGTATCTTCCATTACCATTATATATTCTGAAATCTTTTTTCTTATCAAAACCACTTTTATTCCCACATCTGCCAAGAGCTCTAGTATTTCCCCCTATATCTCCGTAACAACCATAACCATTGTTGATGTTTCGGGTTATTTTGTCACTTCCGTTTTCAACGTAACTTCCTACAGTGTAGACCGTAATCACCAAAAGTAGAATGAAATTCTGTAAAAAAATAAATAATTTTTCTTGAAACTATGACCATTAAAAAACAAACTGCTTGCTTCTTCTGTGATCGAAATTTTGTGACAAGACCCAATTGAACACCTTTCTAAAATTATGTTATCAATTTATATTTCACTAACAATGTAATTAAATCAGGTCTCTAATGAGCAGAAATTAATTTTGGTCTATTTATCTGATATTATTTTCCACTTCTTATACTGGAATGATACCATGCCACAAATACAACTATTTGTTTCCGGTGAACTGTGCTAGAGTTTAACCGATAAGTAACTTACAGAATAAGCTGTAAAACACTTACCACTAGTCTCATCTTCTTTCCAGCGCAATAAGTAAAAGACCTTGATATCGGCTCTAAGTAAGTTCGTTATGTCGATAGTGTTCTTCAAATTTACGAACTTTATAGCGTATTATAAATACGCAATCACAGTGAAGCCACAGCTCTGAGTTACGAAACTGTTATAACCCAGATTACTATTTCCTGATTTCAAATTATACAAAGGTCATACTTTATAATTAGATTCTTCTCCAGATGTATTGACAAGCGAATTTAAGTCACAACTCAACGCGACAAACTTTATAGAAATGTTTTCAGTTTTCTTTCTGACACTGATGTACTTTCAAAGTACGGTATCATGTTGAAAAGCCTTATGAGGTTTATATTACTTTTTTTTTCCAAAAGTAAAACACAGAGTTATTCGTTACCCTTCGTTTCAATCTGAATTATTAAAAACTTAATAATTTGTTTCTTTTAATGTTATACATTATTATTATTTATTTGTTTGTCACACTCCAAACGAGTTTAGGTTAGGTACAGTTACGTTATGTTATGTGAAACTTTATAAATAAGTTTATTTAATGCTATTTAGGTGAAAATTTAACATTTTACTTAAAGTATACGTTGTACGGTGAGTCCAATAATTATTTCTTAATGATATAGTGTTCTATTTTCATAGTACAGACAACTGAATATATAGGGACCTCAGCAGACCGATATAGCTTTGCAACAACAAAAACACACAAACACAACTGAATATAAATAAACTTTCCAAACGCTAATTATTTATTGTCAGATACTTATTTAATAACAATTGTTTCACAGTTGGTATAGTATGTGTGAATAACAACTCATGTTCTCATTAAATAAGTTTCATTGGTGTTTCAATAAAGAGCTGTAAACAGATCTAAAATCGATGTGAATATTTACTTTACTTTATCAGCTTGTTTCCGAGTAATTGGTACGTGCTTCTTATGGAATGTTCTATTCTTCTTTTTAAGAATAGTTACAATTTCTTTATTAATTATAATACCTGTTATATAGGTTATGTTATATCGAATGACTCGATAGATTTCTTATTAAATTTTGATCCTTTCTGGGTCATTAGATCAAAAGCTAGTGAATATATAAATACTGTTTGACCTTTAACAGTTTTGATGAATCTTATTAAATTGTAAAATAATATGGTACATTGTTTTCCTTTATCGCAGGTAATCTGTAGCCATGCAGGAAATATGGAAGTGTTAACGTAAAGTAAAGCCAAATACACTGTTCTACAACACAGTTTCAATTCATTATTGAAAAGGAAACGACGAAAATATGTCAATAGAAATATTGTATGTTGGGACTGGAATTGACAAAAATGGAGAAATATATAAACTTAAGTTTTATTTTTTTAATTGTTTTAAAACCATGATTTCATTTGATAAATAAATATCTCCTATCAAATATTGTCTGGAATATAGTGATATCTGGTGTGACTTAAACAGTTTAAAAAAAACTTTGTTGTGTGTGTGCCTGTCGACAAATGAAATTTTGATTCAAGATTATGATAAAATCCCATCTAATAAAGATTTCTGACTGTAGATGATGGTAAAGCATCAACAGTGAATTTAATTAGTCTTACCGCCACTTCTTCAATTTCTTAAAATAAAAATAATGGAAAGATACCATGGTATCTTATAAAATAACTGTATTATCAAAAAAAAGCTTCGACTGTCACCAATCCTGCTTAATTCCAATTAAATATTAAAATTGATCTGTTGATTTAACGTGAGTGAATGGGCTAATAATTTGTGATTTAGATTATGAGATTAGTGAACAAAATAAAGATGAGTTAATAAATAACTTGCTGCCTCATCAAAAAGCGGAAACGATTGCTGAAGCATTTGCAAATAACATAATAGCGAGACACGGTGTAACCCAATACTTTCTGATGGATAGAGATGGTAACTTCGTTTCTACGTTAGAAAATTACATTGATCAATTGTTATGTGTCCAGAAAACTGAAACAACTGCTTTCCATCCAGCTGCTACGGTATTACTAGAAATATTCTACAGAACTTTCCTAGATATAATCTCTCAATACTGTGAGAAAGATAATAAAACTGGGGAAGAGCTGGTTCATTTATTACAAAAGTGATGAAAATGAGTCTACTCTGGAAAGTCCGTTTTTTCTACTACATGGTAGAGATGTACTGCTGCCAAAGCAAGAGATAATGACCATAAAAATATTTTATAACGCAGAAGGTTATGATTACAAGACTGAGCTTTTACAGAGACTGCAGTTAGCCTTTGAGATAATTAAAAAAACATTTAATACAACATGCTCAAGATAGAGAGAAACAAACAAATTAAAAGACGAAACTAATGATATAAAATTATTATATAAATTGTTGTTATATACCCTAATCGTTAAGAGAGGAAACACCAAGAAATAAGTAAAACTGTGGAAAAACACTTTCAGAGCACTTAAACAAACAAGTTTAATCTATTTTGAGAATACAAAATGTGTAAAAAAAGAAAACAGTTGGTACATGTTAATAGATTGAAGAAACTGAGGAAAGGAAATCATATCTTTAGGAATATATAATTGATGAAAACTATACAACTGACAAAAAAGAAAATATTAAAGTCCAATCTTATTATTCGAATACATTAGATTTATCTTATAACAATGAAGAGATAAGTAAAGCCTAGACAGAAAATTAAGAGTTAGAAGACGCTTATACCACATTAGTATCTAGGACAAGTAACAGAGTCTGTGTATCAAGAACATCTATGACGACGTAAGATGATACTGTTACCCATGATTATTACCTTAGATCACGTGGTCGTGTACCAACTCCACCAGAAGTAATCCTTACCCCTACTAGAAACGAGTGAAATTTTGTTTCCAAGTAGTTGTACATAGACCCACAAATGACATTACCAGAGTTAATGTTAGCTCTATTGATGAAACACTTGGTGTGCTAGAAGCTTTTAACGATATATTAAGCAGTAGTCGTAGCTGAACTTAGATTAAACTTAAGTTAACAATGTAGGACGTAGATAAACAATATTGAATATATTGAATCTTATATTATCTTGAGATATGTGAATAATTTTCGAATTTTTACAGTATGTTCGATTGATAGTTTGATTACAAGAAGAAGTAATATTGTTCGACAAATCTTTTGACGTAAGTTGTCGCGATAATTTCGATGACGGTGGTTCGGAAAATATTACGTCATTTCACATGACAAATCAGGTAACAGCAATCTGATGTCCTGTAAGGGTGATACAAAAAGGAACTAAGAACTATGACACCTTATTCAGACGATATATTGTTAGAATTTAAAAATTTGTTATTATAATTAAAGGATATTAAAGATAGCATCACGATTTCCGATCGGATTCCATGAAAACGTAGTTAAATAGACGCAGGTGAAAATGATTTCAAATTTTTGTTCGCATAAGTAAATACAAACGATTTACGCCAATTAAACAAGAAAATCGAACAACAAAGACAGGTCTAAATATAAATGGTTAGCTTAACATGTCACTGTTATGAACTAATTAAACCAGTGTCTTCAAGTAGATGACCAGAAATTCTCCTAAGTCTCAGTAAACATTAGAAAATTTTGAAACGTACCAATATCAGACATTCTGAACTTCATTGAGTAGGACCTGAAATGTTAGTTTTCAAACATAGAATTCTGAATAACTAACAAAAAATTATTATTTCCCGTTGGAACTTGTACGAGTGAGTTATGTAAGTTAGAACAAGTATTATATATGTAGCTGAAGACAAAAAGTTGATTTCATACTTTGTACGTCCAAATATATTACAAAAAATGTTAGCTGAAATTGATAGGAAGTTACTTCCGTACTTACAATATATGAAACCTACAAATAGTCAATAGATTTATATGTATTACACATGAACTTATGTAATGACACCTGTAGCAAAGGATACAATCTGCACTTTTATGTATTAGGAAAGCTGACAAGAAAAGGCGGGTAATGTATAGTGGAGTGAAATAACAGTGAGGATATCATTAAATTTTCGTTTGTTTATTTTTCAAAACTTTTTGAAAATAATGTTTTTTTTAAATAAATTTTTCAGAGTGTAGAAGTTTTTTAATAACCGAGTGATTATCTAAAGGGTTGAAAATCTATTTAAAACTATTTGTACGTTTCAGTTAGTTGGATCCTTGCACAATGGAGGTTTTTTTTTTTCCTCTGTGAAATTTTATAGCTTCGTCAGCGACTACTTGGTCTAACTACACAACTCAAGAAGTTGAGACGAAACTAAGATAATTAATTGAGTAACTGGAGTACTTATCTCAGTGATTAAAGAAATACTGTTCGTACCATTAGAGAAATGGAAATATTTCTAATTACTTTCAAACAAAAGGCACAAAGATATACAATTTAGTTTTCCAATTTTCTAAAGAAATATTATGGAGCAAATTAACATTATTTTTATTATGAAGCTGTAATAATCTAATGCTCCATTTGTTTGCCGTTATATGTAAAGTTTTTACATAATATCTAGCTGTTTCTCACCTATTGTGGGTATCGAAGTTTGAATTTTAATGTTATAAGATATCAGAATTGACGAAAAAAACGCTGAGGTATTGATAATCATACATTAATATAAACAATGAATAAAAAAACCTTCATTTTTCCCTAAGTAAAATAACCGACGTAAGTGATTACTTTCACGTTTATTTTGGTTTTTCTTAAATTCATTAATTTTTATTATTACAAACAAACAATATAAAAAAATGTACCAATTATAAGTGAACAACAGAAAACAGATCTACTACTTATAAACGAATAATATAAAACAAATCTACTGATCATAAATAAAAATATAAAACAAATATACTGATCATAAACAAATAATATAGAACAAATCTACTGATCATAAATAAAAAATATAAAACAAATATACTGATCATAAACAAATAATATAGAACAAATCTACTGATCATAAATAAAAAATATAAAACAAATAAACTGATCATAAACAAATAATATAAAACAAACCAAGTTACTGATCTATATTTCAAAGGAATTAAAACAATGTATTGGTGACATTTGTACACAAGCACAAACAATGGGCGATCTGCGTTCTGTACACAGAGTGGAACTGAGCTCCGAATTTTAGTATTTTAACTTGAAACTTACTTCTAACAAACAGTCAACAAAATAAGAAAATTAGGATTATCCACGATTATGACTATTATAAAATTAAAAAAAAATAGTTATTTGATGAAATATACACAAAACAGAAAAATAATAGTCCAAGAGAAGCTCAATAACATAATTATCAGTGTGGCTAAAGGCTCTCAGTCTCAACATATGTAACATAATTCATGTTATACACGAATGAAAATGTAACAGGATACAGGTTAAAAAAACGTCTGTAACAGTTAATATTCCCTTGTTATATCTCGACTTGTAACCTGAGGATCGCGGGTTGGTGTCCCCGTGAAAACAAAATGTTCGCCCTCTCAGCCGTGGAGCCGTTACAATTTGACATCAATCCCACTATTCGTTGGTAAAAGAGTAGCCCAAGAGTTGGCAGTGAGTGGTGATGACTAGCTGTTTTCTGCCTATTTTACACTGCGATAAAAGGAGGCTACTTCAGATAACTCTCGACTAGCTTTGCGCGAAAATTCAAACCAAACCAAAGCAACAATTCTTATATGACATTCACGGTACTAGATAGTTTTGTATGCCTCACATTCACAAGTTTCTTGACCTTTATAATAAAACTCTCTTCAACTTCTATTGCTTGGACAATTTTGTTCTTCTGAAGTATGGTATGAAGATATGTTTCAGTTAAAAACTATTGCTAAAAGAATGTAAAAATTACCTTACTTTATATATATATAATTTACTTAATGCGACCTGTGATTGATATGAAAGACGCTTGAAGTGGCTTAATTAAAGTTGTCAAGTTCATAAGACATGTATATAATAAATTTTGTGAGGAATTATATAGCTGTATTTATATCAACATATCTATGTTAGTGTAATGTGTAAGGTTT
Source organism: Tachypleus tridentatus (assembly GCF_004210375.1). Classification (NCBI taxonomy): domain Eukaryota; kingdom Metazoa; phylum Arthropoda; class Merostomata; order Xiphosura; family Limulidae; genus Tachypleus; species Tachypleus tridentatus. Next base: position 154,937,403 of record NC_134830.1, read on the forward strand.
GGTTTGTTTTGAATTTCGCGCAAAGCTACACAAGGGCTATCTGCGCTAGCCGTCTCTAATTTAGCAGTATGAGACAAGAGGGAAGGCAGCTAGTCATCACCACTTGGGCTACTCTTATACCAACGCAGAGTGGGATTGACTCTCACGTTATAACGACCCCAGGGTCGAAAAGAGAGTATGTTTGGTGTGACGGGGATTCAAACCCTAGACTCTCAGATTACAAGTTGAGCGCCCTAACCACGTGGCCATGCCAGGCTGATCTACTTTTATTTAAATTATTAAAAACAAGACAACGTGAAGTACAAACAATAAATATTTTATTAAACACGTAGACATGGCGTGACCTGATAGAAAGGTAGCGTTCGACTATTACATAATGTGCTTGTCTCGGATCCCAAACACGGCTATCGAACATGTTCACCTTTTCATCACGTGTGAGTGTTATAACATTATGGTCAATTCCGGTATTGTTTCGTAAAAGAATAGCCCAAGAGTTGGTGATGGGTGGTGTTGACCAACTGCCTTCCCTCTAGTCTTACACTGCTAAATTAGGGTCGGCTAGCACAGATAGCCCTCGAGTAGCTTTGTGCAAAATTCCAAAAACAAACAAACAAAATTTTCACTTTTTTATTACTGCATTCAGTTTGTTTTCCAGAAATAAAAATATTGAAATACTCAAATGGAATTATTAACAAGTGCAAATTTTCTTTGTTTTGTTCGATATTTTTAAACATGATTTTAACGATTTCGATTACCAGACAACAAGTTTAAAGTAATTTTACGTTTCGGTTTTCTCTCATTATGTAGCAATTCACTTGATGCTTATGTTTAAGTGTTGCTAGAAGTATTTAAAAACAATCTTTATTGATGTTACTTTAAACACGAAGTTTTAAGCATCTCGTTTGCGTTTAAGGGTCAAATACTTTTAGACGTTTAGAAAAATGTCAAGGGCGTAGTGTACTAGGAAGTTCTGAGTAGAAGTCTCAGTGTGATAACTGATATCTTACTAAACAACTTGTTTTGAATTTCGATTTCGTTCAAAATAACATGTTGGCACTGAGTAAAACCTTTACTTTTAATTTCGTGAAATGTGAAGACTCAGTCATATTTAACAGACTTAGTTAAGCCTAACACCCAAAGTTGTAGGTGTGACGTTAAAGTAATATCGTTCATTATACGATACTCTCATATGGTTCATTTTAAAACATCCCTGCCACAAGTTATTAGAGTAGCCTGTTGGTTTAGTAATAGTATCTGCATATTCTAATGAAATTATTGCAATGTCCGAAAAAACTAAATCTGTCATACTTAAAACTTGACGTCAGAACATATATCACACTTAGGTTTCTTACACTTCGTTGTAAAAGTTGAGTTTCATTTATTTTGAGAGATATCTTCTTATGATAATATAAAACGACTTCCTATCAAACGGAGAACATACAAAGTATAGGATATTAGGCCTTTTCTCAGCGGAATCACACATCCCACCCCTAATTACCAATTAAAATTTTATAATGTTCCATGATACCGAATATTTCGAAACCTGTTGAACAAATATCCAAAGTAGACCCTTCTGTATTTGTGTACATAACTTGAAATAACCAAGTGAACTGTCCTGAACAGTACAGCAGCACTATCCAGTTAGGGTTCATGTCAACAGGAACAAAACATTTTTGTGAATGAAAATATTATATTACTTACATATTTATGTTTCGTTTGCTGTCCCTGTTTAATGACGTCACTAGGTTTATAACGGGTAGTGTGTGTGTTTGTGTTTTTTTATAGCAAAGACACATCGGGCTATTTGCTGAGTCCACCAAGGGGAATCGAACTTCCGATTTTAGCGTTGTAACTCCGTAGACTTACCGCTTTACCAGCGAAGGTCAAAGTAAAGCGAGTATAGCGTCAGTAAATATGAAGTAGAACCGCTCGTTCTTCAGACGAGTGCTATAGAACCAAGTTAATGGTAACGAATTTTCTTTAAACAACCCAAATTATTATAATCGTCTCGTCTTACAGACAGGAAGCTTCTTATACACTTATCTCAGGATCCTGGTGAGCCTAATCATATTTTTGTGTACATGCGAAGAATCACGAAAATCTTTGTTTCAGGAACTTGAAAGATAACATACAATAAGGAGACGAAAGAATAACTTTATGAAGATATTTTTGTTTTTCCTACGGTTTTGTCGTTAATAAAAACTAACGAAAATATTCCAAAAAATAACAACGTAGAGGTTCAAAGCAAGCTTTATCTCAATCCACACATGAGTACAATCTATTAATAAAAGGTAAAACAATATATGTCATGAACTAATTAAAGAAGTTAATTAAATAACGAATAGTTATAAGTTAGTTTGTTTTTGAATTTCGCGCAAAGCTACACGAGGGCTATATGCGGTATCCGTCCATAATTTAGCAATGTAAGAAGGCAGATAGTTATCACCACCCACTGCCAACTCTTGGGCTACTCTTTTAACAACGAATAGTGGGATTCACCGTCACATTATAATGCCCACACGGGTGAAAGGGCGAGCATGTTTGGTGCGACTGGTGTTTAGTCATGAAAATACGAAAAAATATATATTTCGTTAAACTGGATATGTTTCGTCTTCACCTTTTCAATATTCTTAAATTTAATAACAATAGCAAAGGTACCTCGGTTTAATATTTTGTAGACCCCAATCTACTGCCTTGTACGTTTTTTTTATTACCACGATAATTAAATTGGGCTTTTCAGTGAGGTTTTTTTTTTTTTGTTTCGTGAAATATATCGCCCTCTAGTGTTACAGAGACATATCTGCGGACTTACAAAGCTAGAAACCGGCTTTCGATACACGTGGTGAGCAAAGCACAGATAGCCCTTTGCGTAGCTTTGTGTTTACCCTCAAACAATCGTGAGATATATCCACCACAATGAACATAAGTAAATGTCGTTTGTAATGAATTTATAACATAAGTATTGAAACTTTCATAAGGACAAGTTATTTCCATGGTTACATTAAATACGACGTACGATGTAACATAAACCTTTGTTGTCAAAATAACTAACATTGTTACGTAAAACTGAATGTACAAGAGCCTCTTAAACGTACATAAAAAGCTAATGAAAGAAATGCAGCTAAACAACAGTCAAATAATCATTCAAATTTTGTTTTGACGTAAAGTTTGTTGATACTGAAAGTTAACATTCTCTACAGTTTTTGGGATGGTGTATCCTTTAGAAATAGAGTTAAAACTTGGTTTAGTTTCGTTTGTTTGTGAATTTCGTGAAAAGCTACACGAGGGTTTTCTACGTTAGCTATCCCTAATTTAGCAGTATAAGACTAGAAGGAAGACAACTTGTCGTCACCTCCCACCCTTAGTCCTGGGCTACTCTTTTAACAACGAATAATGAGATTTCACGTCACATTATAACGTCCACATAGCTGAAAGAGCGACCATATTTCTTGTGACGGGGATTCGAACTTGCGACCATCAGATTAGGAGTCGAGCTCTCTACCCAAGTGGCAGCTAAAGAGTAACACGAAAACAAAGATGAAATATGAAGTTTTGAATTTGAATTTGTATGTTCCTCGAGATTAGATTATGATGCTCTAGTAATCTATAAAAAAATCTAAGAGCCATATCGTATCTTCATCGGCCTCCACAGCTGCTAAATCGTTTCTCGGAGAAACCATCCAGCCCCTCAACTCGTCCCAAATGAAATTTTGTATATTGTCCCAGAATGTTGAACGAAACAGAATAAAAGGTATTTTTCGAATGGGTCTTTTTTTTTCAGAAATATCTTTCATTTACATAAATTATTCGTATTTGTTTAAGTTTTACTTCATAATTAATTGAACTAGCGTATGAGAACCAAACTTTTGTCCCTCTATCTGAGGGTGCGTGTCCTTTCTTACAGCAAAGCCACATCAGGATATCTGCTGAGTCCACCGAAGGAAATCGAACCCTTAATTTTAACGTTGTATTACCGCAGACGTACTGCTGTACTAGCGGGGGACTCCTTAAACTTTTAACAGTTTTAAAGAATCTTATTAAATACAACAATAAAATATGATACTCTTTTCCTGCATCATAGTAAAACTGTAACCATGCAGTAAATATGGAAGTGTTAAAGTAAAGTATAGCTGCTTTTGTAATATATTCAAAAGGAAACGATAAAAATAGGTCAATAAAATATTATATGTTAGGAATGGAATTGGAAAAAAATGTAGAAATCTATAAATTTAAGTTTAATTGTTTTTTAATGTTTTGAAATTGGGATTTTAGTTAGTAAATGGAAATTTTAATAATTTTTTTCAGGAATATAGTGCTATCTAGTGTGACTCAGACAATATAAAAGGAAATAAAAATGATTTATTTTACGTATGTTTCTGTTGACTAAAAATATTTTAATTTAAGATTATTATTTAAAATCACATCGAATAATGATTTCTGACTGTAGATGGTAGTATCAAAAGCGAAGTTTAATTAGTCTGATGGTAAAGCATCAACTGTGAACTTTATTAGATTGATAGATACTGCTTTCATTTGTTAAAATGAGTATATGTCATAGTATAAAAAATTGTGTTATGAAAGAAAGCTTCTACTGTCGCGAATCGTACATCATATCTCATAAACGTATTTTGAGACAGGTTTATGCACGATAAACATCGTTTGCGAAATAATATTTATCGAAGCCATTTGATAGAACATAGAGTATAGATATTATAAATTATATATATTACAGACAATATAATCAATAAAGTAAGTGAAACTAACCTTAAAAGAACAACATAACATACTTTACGAAGCACGTATGAATGACTTAGAAACAAGATAATTATGTATATTAAACATTTGCATTGATTTCATGTCTATTTATTTAATCTTAAACAGCTGTTAATTGAAACTATCACGTACATAAAAATCGTATTTAATGAGAACTCGAGTTGTTAATTACACAAGAAAAACCAACTGGAAAAAGTTGTTATAAAATAAGTTCCTGTCAATGAAAAGCAGCCTAAACTAAACTAAACATGACGTAACTGTATCTAATCTAAACACAAAGGAAAGATTCAGTATTATAGATAGATAAATAAATAATAATAAATTGATAAAATAGAAAACAAATAAAAGTTTTCACATTAAATAATTAAGATTGTAATGAAAAGAAACAAATAACTGTCATTATGTGTAAAGTTCTCATTTTACTTAAATTATACGTTCCACGATTCGTCCAATAATTATTTCTTATTACTTAATGTTCTATGTTTCACAGTAGAGACAACTGAATATACGTAAGACTGAACAGATAGCCCGAAGTGACTTTGCTATCATGAAACCATACACACACATGAATATAAATAAACTTTTCAAAGGCTATTTTCTATTCACAGGTATTGATATCATAAGAGTTTTTTTCCCAGTTGGTATAGCATATATGATTAACATTTCACGTTCTCGTTAAACAAGTTCCTTTATCCACATAATTGTTTAACTTCACAGTTGTTAGAAAATGAATAAACTGATTTGAAATCAATTCAAATGTTTGATATACTTTACTTTCATGTTTCCGAAACATTCGTATGTTCTTCGTTTAGTATGTTCCATTTTTTTTCAGGTTAGTTTCACTAGCTTTGTTTATTATAATGTATGTAATATACTAAATTTATAATGTCTGTGTATCAAAAGGCTAACTTAAATAGTATTCCTTGAGCTATATTTTCCGTATATAACCCGCTCTGTAAAGAAACACGCCTTCAGCAATACATATTATGTACATATTGTGTGGTTGTTGTTCTCTTTTTTTCGTTCCTCCATACTGTTTCAAATAACTACTAAAATGAAAACGACGAAAATAAATCAATAAAAATATTAAAGTTGCGACTGGAATTTACAAAAACTGAATTTGATTGATGCAAGTTTCCTGTAACAATGTTTCTGTAATATAGCGCCACCTTGTTTTACTCAAACAGTATATGCCATTCGAGTAATGAGATGTTAATTTAAAATTATGATAAAATCAAATTTAATAATGGTTTCTGACTGTAAATGTAATGAAGCATCAATTGTGAACTTTATTAGGTTGATAGCTATCGCTTTCATTTGGTAAAATAATAATAGGTCGTTAGATGTCATGGTATCTAATAAATAAGCTATATTATGAAAGAAATATTTTATTGTAGCCAATCTTACTTCATATCCCATAAACTTACTTTGAGAATTGGCTAATTCCGTTTTAAAACTGATCTGTTAATGTCATGTGATAGTGTGACTTAATAATATCATTGCATAAGGAGTTTTTAATACTGTTCCTAAGATCTTTGGCAATATTATCTAGGCCTAATAACTTATATTCCATACAAGTTATTTTGGTTTTATCAATAGATTTTCAATAATTTAGATAAACAGAGGTCAAAATTAATATTATTTTTTTTTCTATCACATGAAAATTGTTTACAAATCAGGAAGAGAACAAACTCTTACTTAGTTCAATTTATTATTTCGTTTACCAGGATGAACATTTTTTATGATTATGTTTCTGAAGAAAGATATAAGCAAACTGGTACGTGTTAAAAGATTAAAGAAACTGAAGGAAAGGAAATCCTATCAGAACGAATACATGACTGATGAAAACTGGATGATTGCCAAAAAAATATTGAGGTTGAATCCGATTCCTCGAATAAACTAAATTTATCTTATGACGATGAAGAGATAAGTAAAGCTGAGATAGAAAATTAAAAGTTAGAGAACGTTAATACCGTATACAGTTTTCCCGACAGCTAGGACAGATAGCTCTCATGCAGCTTTTCGCCAAATTCGAAAACAAACAAATATACTTAGAACTTGAACCGAAGAAAATGTTATGAAAATACAGCCGAAGTAAACAACTAGTGCTTACATGCGGTATTGGAAAATGCCTAAAATTCAAACGATACGCCAAGAAGGAAGTGTAGCTTGTTTCTTTGGAATTTCGCACAAAGCTACTCGAGGGCTATCTGTGCTCGCAGTCCCTAATTTAGCAGTGTTAGACTAGAAGGAAGGCAGGTAGTCATCACCACCCACCGACAACTCTTGGGCTACTCTTTTACCAACGAATAGTGGAATTGATCGTCACATTATAACGCCCTCACGGTTGGGAGGATGAGCATATTTGGCGCGACGCGGATGCGAACCCGCGACCATCAGATTACGAATCACACACCTCAACGCGCTTGGACATGGCGGGCCTGGAAGTGTAGCAGAAATAAGACAGAAAATCATAAATACGAAAAATTTTCCAATATCAAGGCAAGTATTTAATAACAATGACAAACATTAATTTGTTTTATCAGATATAAAAGCAAATAATGTTTATTTCAAAAGTGTTTTAGCAAATTACCAAATGTTAATTGCAAATGTTTTGTTACATTACAAGTGTTTTAGAAAATTATCTCACGTTTGTTACAAGTAAGGTTTTATGTCATAAATGTTTTAGTTAAATATTGTTGCTCTTTGCTTGCCCTTTAAGAAGAGGAACTATCTTAGAATTATAGCGTTTTGAGTTACAGTTTAGAACTATAAATTAATCTTTTTGCTCTAAAATCGGTTTAGTAAGACTGTATCATTAAATACAAATTCTGATACATTTTATCCCAGTCTGGAAAGTTAAGAGATATTGTAATACTATGAAAGAAACGTAAATTAAGACGCACGTTAATTAGTCTTGCAGACAAAACAAGCTCTACGGTGCGTCCAATAATTATTTCTTATTTACTTAATGTTCTATGTTTCACATTAAAGACAACTGAACAGATAGCTCGATGTGGCTTTGCCATCGTAAAAACTCACATACAACTGAATATAAATAAACATTCCGAACGCTATTTTCTACAGACACGTACTTGTATCGTAACAATGTTTTCTCAGTTGACACTCCATGTATGCTTAACAACTCATGTTGTCATTAAATAAGTTCCTTTACCAACTTTATTTTTTTCAATTAACAGCTCTTGGAGAATGTATAAATAGATTTCAAATCAATTCAAGTGTTTGATATACTTTACTATCATGTTTCTGAGCATAGGTGCATACTACTAATATATGTTTCAATTTTTTAAGGTTACTTTCAGTAACTTTATTGATTATAATGTCTGTAATATATTTAATTTATAATATGTATAATGTATGTTATATTAAATAGTTAACTTTAATAGCATTCCGTAAACTATGTTTGTCGTTTTTTAGACTGTCTATATAGAAACATGAATAGAGTGTGGTTGTAATACTATTATGATGAACTCTTCTACTTGTTCAAAATCTTTAAAGAACTATTTAGAATATGTAACCGTTTACAATGTAATAGATCTAACACTAATGTCTCATGTGAAGTGTAAATCTATGTTATTATGTTTATCACTTTTTGTTTTATTCTGTTTTTTATTATGATTATTCAACATTATAAGTTTGATATCTTGTTTAGAAACAACCTAAATTTTATGGGAAATTGTCAACATTATGACTGATAATAAGTGTAAATCTTATTCTCAATCACCTATATTAGTCACTCAATTAATTATCAAATTCTGATCCCCATTGGTTGATAAGATCAGAAGCTACTGAATATAACAAACTGCTTTACTTTTAACAGTTTTGATGAATCTTATTCAACTCGACAATAAATGTTATATTGTTTTAATATATCTCAATAATACTGTAAAAATGCAGAAAACCTGGAAATGTTACGTAAAGTGAATTCAGTGAGTTTGTTCCTCCATACTATTTCAAATAACTATTAAAATGGAAAAGACGAAAATAGATTAATAAAAATATTTCACGTTGCAACTGGAATTGACAAAAATGGAGAAATATGTAAACTTAAGTATAGTTTTTCTTAAATGATCTGAAACCATGATTTACTTTGATAAATGCAAGTTTGCTATCAAAGATGTTCTGGAAAATAGCGTCATATAGTTTTACTCAAGCAGTATATGCCTGACGGTTAATGAGATTTTAAATTAAAAATGTGATAAAATAACATGTAATGATGGTTTCTGACTGCAGACGTAAAGCATCAGTGGTGAACTTTATCAGATTGACAACCGCTGCTTCATTTGTTAAAATAAATATAGGTTGTTAGATGACATAGGATCTGATAAAAAATCTTTTGCAACATTACATTGGCCTGATAACTTAAATTCCATATATGTTATTTTGCTTCAACAAAGAGATTTTCCATAACATACGCAGACTTCGAAATTAATATTCATTTTTTTTCTATCATGTAGAAATTGTTTACAAATCGGTAACAAAACAAACTCTTACTTTGTTCAATTTATTATTTCCTTTATCACACTGAATAATTTTTCGTATGATGTTTCTGAAGAAAAATTTAAACTGATGAAAAGAGAATAACATTGATAACAAATGAATATATATCTTTATTCATCTAGAATTTTTTTTGGAAATACTCGTCTCTTATTTCCAAAACTACATGTTGTCGTCTTTCTTTTTGGTTAATGTATCAGCTTTTTATCAGTTGACTCCATGAAGCCATTGTTTCTTTATCCCGTGTTTATTACGTGCTTTGCCGGCCTGTTCAAACAAAAACATGAAAACTTTGTATGACTTGATTGTCAACTCTACGAGAATTTCGAAGGAACCGAATAACCAGTTGCACCAGATACATATGTTATAATTGTGTAGAACACCTTTCAAACTTCTTTTGGAACAATTAATGTATAATTGCACTCATACCGTTCATAGTCTTCGTTCGTAGCAGTGCTATTAGTTCATTTAGGAATATCATTGCAACAAATTAGTGAATGTTTATATGAAAGAAAACGTGAAACAAAATAATACTTCCTAAGAATCTAGTAGCAGACAAGGCCACTAATAGAGAAACATTAATTTTTTTAAAAATTAAATAATTTAGGGCCTCGTAATATTTTGCTTAATAATAAGAAGTGTGATACAGGTTACAGTGAAGTATTAGTACACACGTGTATTAAACAATGATGATTATATAACAACAATGATTTTATAAAACATGTTGAGAAAGTTTCCGCTGCTCGTTTAGCGTTTAGTTTAGTCTGTAATTAGTTGATGCTATCAGCTGGCTTATAGATCAAATATCGATAACAAGAATGTCAGTACAGATAAAAGACAAATTTCAGAATCAAACATTTCACCACGTGGTAATATTTCTTCTAGAACATTTTTTCTTCGAATTGTCAACACTCGAAACATGTTCTACATAAACTAACCTAAACAAGCATTTCAATATATGTATCGAAAAATGTTCCTGGAACAGAAGAAACACACAGAGAGACAGATTAACGAAAGTTTTCTTTTAAGCATAAATTACACTTTATTTCTTATTTGATTCAGTTTATTGTTTTGTGTTTTCTATAACCACAAAATAAACAAACTAAATTTCAAAACAATTTTTATTTCAATATTCAGTTTACAATTAGTTCAAGAATATATTTTTCTTGCACTATATAACCTTCTGGTGTTATTTGAATAAAGGTAAGATTTCAGAATATCATTTCTATCAGCGATAATCCGGATCCTAAAAAGCAGTGAAAAAGGAAAACGTATATGAACTTTCATATCAATTGAATTAAAACCACAAAATTTTCGATGTTGTCATAAGTTATTTTAATAACTTTAATGATTTTTAAAAGATAAGGGAAGTTTATTCGTATTAACGAGAAACTTTATTGAAGAAAAATTAATCTCAAGACGTTTGGTATGGGTATTAAAACTTTTATTCAGATAGAGTTGGGAACAATGTTTCCACCTGTGTAGGTCATATTCAGGATAACAAGGAGCTGCAAACTTTTTCTTTGTTAATCTCAGGATGTTTGTGTTTTAAAAATACCAAAAATTATTTTGTTACAGTTGTATTTGGTTTCATATGAACTATTCAATAATCTGTATATATGCACACACGTAATATTTCTATTTATATATGTTTAATTTACATAAAATGTTTATTTAACAGACTTATATATTAATATCTGGGATCTTGTGTGAGATATAACGTATCACACAGGTTATTCCTCTTATGAATCTCCAACTCTTTCTTTACAGTTACATGTAAAGTAGAAGTTAAAATGTTCCAATCTTACCCTTTAATAAAACTGAAAATTTCTATTCAGTACAAATACAACAATCCTCTCTCATTTCCCAACGAGTTCGCAGTGACTTGAGTGAATTTAATCACTAACATCTGGAGTCGGTTCTATGTGATTACAAATTTCTCATAGCCCAATGTGTAGCTATACTTTAAGAAAACAACTTGACCTACGGCCCTTATGTTTCTCATTTCAGAACTAATAATTTTTTTAATGTGTAGAAATTTTAAGCTCTTAGACATTACACATTACTTAGAAAACAAATAACTTTTCTTAACCTTCAGAGAGCAGCATTTTTTAACTATTCAGAACTTTTAAAAACAGTAAAGTTAACAAAGCAGGTTCTTCCTAAAATTAACAAACCACTGACGATATTGTATGACAGTTATTAAAAGAGCAGAATATTACATATGTCAAGAATTTTGATAATTTTGGGCTGCACTCTTTCCAATGAGAGTGCAAGCACGTTTGATACGATAGGAATTTGAACAGGCAATCTGCAGACTCACAAGTCGAGTTTTATGGTAAGTGGTTAAATTCATTAAATTTATTCGAAACGCTTTCGTATTTAAATTTTGATATACTCATTTATTTATATTAACTTCAGCATCGAAATTAATTGAGCTCTTACCAATTATCATCCAGCAGTGTGATTTCATGCATCCAAATAAAAACTTTCATTTCTTGTTAGTTCACTATCCAATCTTCTTCCTCTTCGATCAGTTCCGAAATCGATTTCTGATTGACTTGCTGTTCGTGTTTCTCTTCCCAATCCACCTCTTTAGTTAAGGCCACTGTCAAAACCCAAGCCAAAGTTTGGGTCTTTTTCAAACATATTCTTGTATTTTTCATTTCAACTATTAATTTCGAATCCTGGTTTACCGGTAAAACCACTTTTATTCATATTTCTTTCAACAGCGTTCCTATTTCCCCTTTAATCTTTATGACCATCATAACCATTGTAAATGTTTTCGGTTATTTCGTTTCTGACGTCACTTCTGACAGTGTGGACGATAATAATCAAAAGTATAAAGAAAACCTGAAAAAATAAACAGTAAAAATCATTTCCCTTATGAAACTATGACCAATAAAAAACAAACAAGCTACTCGCTTGGTCTGTGAAGAAGTTGTCTATATCCATAGTTATTTTACAGACACAAACAGATACACAAACACAAACTCGTACAATGTAACTTAGCCTACCGTATAACAATCTCCACATAAAGGTTTAATATTTTTTTGTAAAATGTTCTTACGTAGAATAGATTACTATAAAACAAATGGAATAAATCGTTTAGCCTAACTTGTATAAATAATTGTACTTGAAATTACAAAAGATTGAATAATATACTGAATCTAGTCAACATAAACGTTATTTTACTGGTGTTGGGATAGATACCATACCAAGAGCATGGTGGGAAATTCGACATAATTCCTCCTGTTTGTTGTTTAATATGAAGAGAACATTTGTCAAAGTACTGTTTTACTGGGAATTATTTTATACTACAGAAGTACCTTTTTAAGAATTACTTTATCTATTTATATCTTACTTACAATGTCCCGAAATTTGATCAGTAATTATTTTTTGTCTAATTATCTCATATTAATCTGCGTAGAGAAGTGCTACTTTTTATACTGAAATGATACCATGCAACAAATACAACTATTATAGAATAAACTGTAGAAGACTTTTCACTGTTTTCATCTTCATTAGAGGGCGATAAGGTAAAAGACGTTGATAGCACCTGTAAGTTAGTCGGTTATATTAAAAGCATTCTTCAACTTTTCGTATTTACATAACGTTGGGATGTTACGCAATCATACTGAAGGCCATAGCTGTGAGTTACGAAACTCTCGTATGTTATATGATAAATTATGCGAAGGTCATATTTCATAATTGGCTATTTCGTCAGATTTATTGCGAAACGAATTTAAATAACAAATGAACGCAACAAATTTCATAAAATGTTTTTAATTTCTTTTGGATACTGGTGTATTTTTAAAATCCGACATCATGACAAATAAACATTATGTTGTTTATATCGTCAGTTCTTCGAAAATTAAATTACAGAATAATTTGTTTCTCTTTCTTGAAATCTAAATTATTTTATGTAAAATATTTATTTGTTTTCTATTTTACATTTTATTATTATTTATTTGTGTTTCCTGTTAAGTTTAGGATAGGTAAACTTACGTTATGTTTTGTGAAACTTTCACTCTGAGTTTTTTTATGGCTGCATTATGTGTAAAGTTCTCATTTTACTAAAATTATACGTCCCACGGTAATTCCAATAATTATTTCTTATTTACTTAATGTTGTATGTTTCACAGTAGAAACATCTGAATATACCTAAGACTCAAGCAGATAGCTTGAAGTGACTTTGCTATAATGAAAGTATACACACTCATCAATATAAATAAACTTTTCGATGGCTATTTTCTATTGACAGGTATTGATATCATAAGAGTTTTTTCCCAGTTGGTATAGCATATATGATTAACAACTCACGTTCTCGTTAAACAAGTTCCTTTATCTACATAATTGTTTAACTTCACAGTTGTTAAAAAATGAATAAACTGATTTGAAATCAATTCAAATGTTTTATATACTTTACTATCATGTTTCCGAAACATTGGTATGTTCTTCGTATATCATGTTCCATTCTTTTTTCAAGATAGTTTCACTAACTTTGTTTATTATAATGTCTGTAATATACTAAATTTATAATGTCTATAAGTTATATTGTATCATAGGGCTAACTTAAATGGTATTCCGCAAACTATGTTTGCCTTATACAAGCCGGTCGGTAAAGAAACACGCATTCAGCAATAGATATTACACAAATATAGTGTGGTTGTAATACTATCATGATAAACTCTTCAACTTGTTGATTATCTCTGGGAAACTAAACAGAAACGGTTAACAATGTAATCGGTCTGATACTAACGTCTCATGTTAAGTGTAAATGTATCTTATAATGTATATTAGGTTTAATTTTATTCACTTTTTTATGATTACACTACATTATTAGCTTGATATCTTGTTTAGAAATAACCTAGATCTTATGAGATATTGTTGATATTATGGCTGTTAAGAACTAGAAATGTTATTCTTAATTAGCTGTATTAATCTCTGGATTTATTATCTAATTCTGATCATTTTTGGTTCATTAGATCACAAGTTAGTGAATATAATAAAATCGTTTATGCTTTTAAGAGTTTTAATGAATGTTATTAAAATCAAAAATAAAATATCACACTGTTTTCCTGTATCACAGTAAAACTGTAACCATGCAGGAAATATAGAAGTGTTAACGTAAAGTAAGGCAAATGTCCTTCTTCTTCCACAGTTTTAGTTACTTATTAAAAAGGAAATGATTAAAATAGGTAAAAAAATATATTTTATGTTGGAACTGGAACTGCCATACATGGAGAAATACATAAATTTCAGTTTTATTTTTTATACGTTCTGAAATCATGATTTCATTTGATAAATGGAAGTTTACTATATAAAAAATGTTCTTGAATATAGCGCCATCTAGGTGTACTGAACAGTATGAAAGGAAAGAAAAAAAAGATTGTTTTGTGTTTGTGCCTGTTGACAAAGGAGATTTTAATTTAAGATCATAATAAAATCACATCTAATAATTATTTTTGACTGTAGATGGTAGTAAAGATGTAATAGCAACTTTTATTAATCAGACGGTCACTGCTTTCATCTTAATTTTTTTTTCAATTAATCTTTTGATGTCACCTGAGTGTGCGGCCCAATAATATCTCTGCCTATGCAGTTTTGAAGACTGTTTGTTCGAAAGATATTTTACATAAATCTGATAATTTAAATTACATACAAGTTATTTTAGTTTCAAAAAGAAATTTTCTATAATTCATATACGAAGACTTCGAAACCAATATTTTTTTTTATCGTGTAGAAATTGTTTACAAATTAGAAAGAAAACAAACTTTTAGTCAGATATATTTATTATTTCCCTCATCTCAGTGACATTTTTTATTATTATGTTCCTAAAAAAAATTAAACAAGCATAAGAAAAGATAAGAACATTGATAACAAATGAATATATATCACACTCATTTAGACTTTTTGGGGAAAAAAACTGGACTTTTATTTACAAAATACATTTTGCAGTTCGATGTATCAAGTTAGAATCAGGCTAACTGTTTGTAGCCCTTGTTTCTTTATCCAGTGTTCATAACGAGCTTTTCCATCCTGTTCACACAAACATAAAACTTTGTATGACTTGAATGAGTCGACTTTGGAAAGTCCGTTTTTCAACTACATGGTAGAGATGTAATCTGCATATATTAACTATAGTGTAAAGTATTTAATCATGCAGTGGATTATGATTACAAGACTGAGTTATAACAAAGAATGCAGTTGGCTTTTGAGTTAACTGTTACACATTTAACAACAGCTGCTGAATATAGAGAAAAACGAGGAAATATGTTTGTTTGTTTTGAATTTTGCTGAAACAACTCGATGGCTATCTGAGCTATCCGTCCCTAATATCGCAAACTAAGAATAGTGGAAGGGAACTAGTTATCACCAACCACTGCCAACTCTTGAGCTACTCTTTTATGACGCCCCCACGGCTGTAAAGGCGAGCATGTTTTAGTGTGACAGGGATTCTTACCCGCGACCCTCGGATTACGAGTCGAAAGCCTTACCCCACCTGGTAATGTCGGTCCTGTGAACAATGTAAAATGAAAGGTTCTTGTGTACATTATATACACGTGCGTGTGTGATTGCGAGTCGAGTTACTGAACTACGTGGCCATGCCGGGCCCAAGTTAATAAGGATTAAAATTAATGATATAAAATTAACAATTAAACTATTTTTTATATTTTTAAAATAGGAAATACAAAGAAAGTTGTAAAACTGTGGAAAGGCCTTCTCAGAGTCCTAAAAAAAACGAAGTCGAATTTATTTTGAAATTCAAGAAATCCATCGAAAACAGTTGGTACGTGTTAATAGATTAAAGAAACTGAAGGACAAAAAACCATATTAGTACGTATATATGACTAAGGAAAACCAGCTGACTGATAAAAAGAAAATATTGAATTTAATGACTCGAATAAACTAGATTTATCTTTTGATGATGAAGAGATAAGTGAAGCCGACATTTATAATTAAAAGTTAGATGACATTAATACCATATTAGGTGGTGGAAATGTTAAAACAGAGGGTCAAGTGACGTTAACATCACTGTGCCCATGGACAGTTTGTCAATAACGCCTACAACGGTGTAAGTTTATAGTGTTAAAGATGATTATAGGGGTAGATTGAGTGGTCCTGTGCCAACTCAACCTGAAGTAATGCTTACCACTACAAAGTGACGAGTGAAATTCAATCGACAAGTAGCTGTATTTAGAATAAAAAATGACATTAATAGAGTTAATGCGAGCCCTAATGACGAAACTGGCGGTGTGCAACAAGCATATGTGAATATATTAAGAGAAATGCATAGCTGTAATTAGAATTACGTAGACAATATAGGATGTGTGTAAACATTGCTGTATAGTTATATAGATATGTGTGTGTGGTTATAACGCTCTTGTCTTTATATATTTTGGTAGTTCATACATCTGCAGATTTACTACGATAATTATTCTATGGATGAGTGTAAACATGGCGGCAGAAAGTGAGTATTGTACCACTAAAAATAAGACGGGCATGATTCTTATTGAAGAAAGAAATTTTATGTTGTCAGAAGATAGGTGGATAATTCTTGAAAATAAACCATTTCCACAGTACGTTTGCTTAATAGTTTGAATACGAGAAGAATTAATATCGTACAAGAAATCTTTTTACGTAAGTCGTCGCGTTAGTTTCGATGACAATTGTTCAGTAAACATGACGTAATTTCAAGTGATAAATCAGGGAACAGCTATCTTATGTTTAGTAACGATCTTACAGGAAATATTAATTAAGAACTATAATACCTAAGATAAACGATATCTTCTTAAGATAGAAGATTTGTTATTAGATTTAAATAATATTAAAGATATCTTTCCGATTTCTGATCGGTCTTCCCAAAAAACATGGTTTAATAGACGCTGGTGGAAATGTTTTGAAATTTTTGTTCGTAAAAGCAGCGACAGACGATTTATGTGAATTGAACCAGAAAATATAACATCAAAGACAATTATGTATAGAAATAGTTATTTTACAGGTGAATAGGGTGGGCGGGGTGGAGAGAAAAACTTTAAAGTCGGTTTTAAAGAATGATTGTATCAATGTATAAAATGGTAGCTTTTTCTTTGTTGTTTTTTTTTAACAATTGTGGGTAGTAAGGAAATAATTTCCTATTGCCATATGTTTCAGCATTTAACGTTTGAAGAATATATTTTACGCTGTTTTAATTTATAAAAAGATACCAACTGAATCCTGGATTATTTTACCAGGTCTAAAACGTTAAACTCTTTATTCAGCTTTAACGTTCTTCAACGACTGAATTAAATTTCGTTCTGATGGTACTTCTAGGCCTAAAATCTTATGGTGATGTTACATATTTATTTTCTCTTAATTAAAAAGAAAATTAAATATTTAATCTGAGACGTTGAGGCCTGATATACTTTCTGGTAAGTTTCTATGGGAAAATATAAGTTTGCAACGCCTACACCTCAAGAGTGATTTTTTTATATTTTAAAACGATGGCAATGTTTCACACAAACTTACATACACACACGATTAGAACATAACAAGTCTCAATGTGTTTAATTTTCGTTAGGGCTAACTTTCCATTCTACCTTTTTTGTTATATTTTAGAGTGGTCTTCCCTTTTACATTTATGTTTTTCTAAATTAATGTCACTGTTAAATTAATGTAATGCAAGTATGAGCCACCACAAGCATACTCAAGAGTTTATAAAATGTACATTAAAAAGGTTGTTATTTGTGATATATTATGAAAAGAATAAACTACATTTTGTATTGTTCTGTTGTCATGAAGAAATTCACTTTCACACGACGTGTAGATAGGATAATTATTTAGAATAAACTTTCTGAAACAAAATGCATAAGGTTCTGTCGTCATATGAGAACCCTATAAATAATATTAAGGAATCAATATAAATACACAACTAAAAGCGACATAATGAAATTGTGTGATAAATAAAAATTAAACTAAACTAGTTTGTAGTTTCAGTTTGTAACTGACTAATAATAAGATGATAAACAACAAAGTATAATGAACTGGTATATTGGGAAAACATGTATTGTGTTGATAAATAAAAGATTGACCAGAATACGTAATTTTAATAATAAAATACGAATATTTCACATAAACAAATCAAGATGAATGATAATTCATATTCATTTCTCATCAATGTTCTTCTCTTTTTTAGTTTATTTATATTTCTCTTGAAAAATATAATAATAAAAGTGTTCATCGTGATAAACGAAATAATAATTTGATCTAACGAAGAATTTCTTTTCTTCCTGTTTTTAAACAATTTGTACGTTATAGAAAAAAATAAATATTTATTTTGAAGTCTGCCTGTATGTATCATAGAAAATTTGATTTTAAAACCAAAATAACTTGTATCTCATTTAAATTATTAGGCCCATGTAATATTGCAAAAACACTTTCGAACAGTATTCAAAACTCCATATACAGTGACATTATTGGGCCACACACTCACGTGACATCAATTTTAATAAGTAATTACAAAATCCTCAGTGTAAATATCTGGATTACGAAGTAGGGTTGGCTATCGTCGAAGCTTTATTTCATAACACAGTTCATAATTAGATACTGTGACATCTACCAACCTATTTTCATTTTAACAAATCAAATCAGTGGCAGCAAGATGAATTAAAATTCACTACTAATACTTTACTGCTATTTACAGTCAGAAACCATTAATAGATGTGATTTTATCATGATCTTAAAATACAGTCTTATTTGTGGACAGACACGTAGCGAAAAACAGTGTCAAAGAATGATCATTTTGGCTTTACTTTACCTTAGCAATTCCAGACTTCCTGCGTAGCTACGGTACGACTTCAATACAAAAAAAACAGTATGACATTTTATTGTCTGGTTTAATAAGAATCATTGAAACTGTTGAAAGTCAAACAATTTTATTCTTAATTTTGATCTTATCATTCAATGTGAATCAAAATTTGATAATTAATCCAGCGATTAATGTAGCTAATTAAGAATAAGATTACTACTTATTATCAGCCGTAATATTGAAAATATCACATAATATCTTTGTAATTTCCAAACCAAGATATCAAGCTAATAATTCTATATACATGAAACATCCATTGTTGACAACGGTTTCTTTTCAGACCAGTTTATAAACGAGAAACATAGTTTGCGGAATACTATTTACGTAAGACATTTGCTACAACATACATTATAGATATTATAAATCATATATATTACTGACATTAAAATCAATAAGTTAGTGAAACTAACCTTTAAAGAACAACAAATATACTTTATGAAGAATGCACAAATGACTTGGAAACAAAATTGTGTATTAAACATTTGCAATGATTCCAGTTATGTTTATATAACCTTAAACAGCTGTTAATTGAAACTATAACGTGCACAAAAATGATTATTTAATGTCAACTCGAGTTGTCAATCACACATGATACACCAACAGGAAAAAAGTTGTTATAAAATAAGATCCTGTGAATGAAAAGTAGCCTAAACTAAACTCACATAACATGACGTAACTGTATCTAACTAACCTGAACACAAAAGGAATGTTTTGGTATGATAGATAAATAAATAATAATAAATTGATAAAAAAAATAAAATTTGCACATAATATAATTCAGATTGTAATGGAGGGTAACAAATAATTCTGTAATCTACTTTTGGACGAACTGACGATATAAATACCATAAACATTATTTGTCAGGATGTCGGACTATGAAAGTACATCAGTATCAAAATCAAACGAAAAACATTACTATAAAATTTATGGCGTTGGTTAATATACCTTTGTAAATACATCTGAAGAAAAAGCAAAATATTGAGTACAACTTTTGTTTGATTAAAACCAATGAGTAGAAAGTTACATCATAGCAGTTTCGTTACTCACAGCTGTGACCTTAAGAATAATTGTGTCATATCACTCCACAATCTAAATACGTAAACATGAAGAACACTTTTAACATAATCAACTAACTTACAGCTGATATCAGCGACTTTTACCTTATCGCAATCTAATGAACATGAGGACAGTGAAAAGTGTTCTACAGTTTATTCTATAACTTAATTATCTGTTAAATCCTTACCCCCTACAAAATGGCGTGTGAAATTTTCATCAACAAGTAGTTGTACGTTGACCCAAAAATCATATCTGTGGAGTTAATATTAGCTCCAGTGAAGAAAAGCTTTTCACAATATGTTTAGCTGACCGCGAAGTCGAAATTAGAATTAACTAGACAATATAGGCTGTGTATAAACATTGTTGTATATGTTATATATATGTGTGTGTGATTATAAAACACTTGTCTTTATACGTTTTAGTAGTAGACATTCTGCAGTTTTAATACTATCATTATTCTATGGATGATAGGAAATATGGCGGCAGAGAACGTGAGAATTGAACCGGTAAAAACTAAGAATGATATGATTTTTATTAAACACGAAGCTTTTGTATTATCAGGAGATAAGTGGATAATTCTTGAAAATAAACCGTTTCCACAGTATGTTCGATGAATAGTTTGAATTGGAGAAGTACCAATATTGTTCGAGAAATCTTTTTACGTCAGTAGTCCTGTTGGTGTGATGACAATGGCTCGGAAAGTGTAACGTTATTTCATATTACAAATTAGAGAACAGCGATCTTATATTCGGTAAAAATCTTACAGGAAGGATTAATTAAGAACTACAAGACCCTGGCTGAACGACATCTTGTTGAGATAGAAGATTTGTTATTAGGTTTACACGATATTAAAACAGCGTTTCGATTTCGGATCGGTTCCACAGAAACTTGTTTTAATAGACGTAGATGGAAATGTTTTGAAATTTTTGTTCGGAAAATCAACCACAGACGATTCACTTGAATTAAACCAGAAAATATGACAAGAAAAACAAGTATCTATAGAAATGGTTAATTTAATAGGTGAAAAGGCAACTATAATACGATCATTAAACAAGACATATGAATTACATTACCAGGAAATTAAAAACTAGTCCCAAGCACTTGTAAACATTACAACCACTTGACACATACCAAAATTAAACTGTCTGAAATTCAAAAGCAGGAACTAAAATTTTAGTTTTCAAGTTTTAATTCAGAAAAACTAAAACAATTATCATTTAGAGTTGGAAATATTGGGGCTGAATTATCTAAGTTTGTACAAGTATTGTATGTAGCTGTATACAGAAAGCTGAGTTCATACTTTATATGTCCAACTAAATGAGAAAAAGTATCAGATGTAATTTATAATTTCTACACATAAATCAGAGATTTACATGTATTATATACATGGGCTGATGTAAACACAGCATCAATAAAGGATACACTGTGAGTGTGTATTGTGATACCTTCAAAAGTAACACATAAAATGATCAAATTATAGTGCATTATGTTCTTACCCTTAACTTCAATTCATTCGTTAGCTGTAACTGTGGAAACGACAGGAGAAGACATGTTAAAATGTATAGAAGGTCCCTTTTGAGTACGTGACCCTGAACGATGTTCAAATAGAATAATTTTATTTTTATAAAATTAAGACACCAGGAACTTGGTTATTTTAAATACAAAAGAAGAGCTTACCTTATGGACACTACGCCCTCAATGAAATATAAATCGTTTTCATTATCGAACGAATGTAATTGAATAAAAGAATATTGGATATATTAGATTGGTTAGAATGTGTTCTGCTCATAGCCAAAAATTAACGTTATCCTATAGTTTTGGAAATAAAAGTAAATATACAGGAAATCTATTAAATATAAGAGTATCCGATGGTCAAGAACTATTGATTATAAAAGAGTTATAGATAATTCAGTATATAAATGTAGATTCAAATCTTGAAGGACTGTCAAACATATAAGATGAAATCCGAAACTTGCCCGGTAAGGTATCAAGGAATTTTAAACATGTAAACCACGTGAGAGCTACAACAGAAGGAAATAGCTTAAATAAATGAAACCCGAACAGTGCCAGGCAAAACAGAAGATTGTCTTATTCAGCGGCCACTGAAAATGTTGAATTATATGATCCTCACCTATCTATGTATAGCGTAGAGTAATTTATGACAAACTAATGTTAAAATTAAATTAGTAATTAATTCGTGAGGTTAGCTAATCATAAAAAAATAAACATATCGGTCAAAATTATTTTAAAAATTTATAGTATCATATATATATATATATATGATTGATGTTCCAAAATTAAAAGTTCCACAACCAGTGAAGGAGAAGAAGATTAATAATCAGCCACAAACGAAAAAAAAATAAGTTATGAATTATATCCTCATAGCAATTAATCAGTGACAAATGAAAGAAAACCCACATTACGATAATGTTTTTCAAGTAGAAGAAATTGTGAGTGGAGAAGTGTTAAGTGATATATCGAAGTGCGAGTAATACAGTGAAGTGCGCGAGTAATTACAACGTTCATGTCGAAAAAGACATTACGTGCACGAGTTCTAAGAGAAGACCAGAGAAGAACTAACAGAGAAAGTAAGAAGAATGATGACGTCTCTTTATTGTTACAGATGGTGTACAATTTGATGTATTAAATTAACTTAATATAATGTAAAGTATACCTGTATTGATCACTATCTTCTCAATTCGAAATTTCTTTTATTATCAAGTATTATATAGTTAAGTGGTACATAGCTAATGAATATTAGCTGCAGAATTTAGTATCATTTAATGTGTTTACTAACCATTACTATATATATCAACATTTGTTGCCTTTGAACACATCAAAGGCCTCGAAGGTTAATCTACTTTAGTCATATCTAAAAAAATTTCCATTTAAGGGTAGGTAAATACAGATCATGATGCATGATCAGATAGAATTATCAATATGCATGCTCCACACAAGGTTTTACTAGCACACAAAAATACAGTAAATAAAACGAGAGGAAAGGTCTTATTAATTAAATACTTTAATCCTGTCTAAAATAATTTCAAATGCCGCAGCGACTGAAGATTATCTCTTACGTTAATTCATCCTGTTCATACATACTTTTGTAGATTATACTATTTACAGGAACACCTTTCTATCGATTATACTATTTTCAAAACACCCCTGTACAGTTTGTACCATTTACTAAATCTCCCTTGTATGGTTTGTACTCTAATTATTTATTAGTATTATATATTATTTAAAGAAACATACTTGTACTGTCTTTTCACCTTTTGCACTCAATATTTCATTCATATATTATTAACGCTTAAATTTTCGGGAGTCAGACTCCAAAAAATATTCAACAGAAACTGACCTAACTAAGCATTTCATACTGTATCGATTATCAAAACTTTTCTTTTAACAATAAATTACACTTTATTTATTACTTTATTCAGTTTATTGTTTTCTGTTTTCTATTCTGAAAAAAATCAAACTAAGTTTAAATACAAAGTTATATCAGAATTCAGTTTACAGTAATTTCAAATATACATTTTTCTTGCACTATATAATTTATGGGATGTTAATTCAATAAATGCAAGATTTCGCAACATCATTTCTATCGGCAATAATCCAGATCATAAGAAGCTGTAAAGTAAAAATATATATAAAGATTCATATAATTTGAATTAAAAGGAAAAAAAAATTGTCGGTATTTTATAAGAAAGTTACTTAATTAACTTTAGTGATTTTTTAAGAATTGGAGAATTTATTAATAATGACGAGAAACCCACTTGAAGTAAAAATGTAACTCAAGACGTTTGGTGGAGGTATTAAAACATTTACTAAGATAAAGTAGACAACAACGTTTCAACCTTCTTAGGCCATCTTCATGATAACTAAGAGTTGTATACTTTCTCTTAGTTAACCTGAGGAAATTTATATTTTAAGACAACTGTAAATGGTTTCAATATGCACTATACATTTATTTATCAATATATATATAATTTTTCTATTTATATAAGTTTAACTTTAATTATATGTTCTATAACAGACGTATATACATACCACTGGGATCTTTTGTAACGAAGAATATATCACAGACGCAATTCCATTCATGAATCTCCTCCTATTTCCTTACAGCTTCTTGAAAAGTTAAAGTTAAAATGTTCCATTATTACACTTTAATAAAACTGACGATTACTTGTGCTTCATAAACACAGCAGTTCTCTCTCTTCTCCTGACGACTTATCGATGACTTTAGTGACTTAAATCGCTAATATCAAGGGAAGGT
Organism: Tachypleus tridentatus; assembly: GCF_004210375.1. Classification (NCBI taxonomy): domain Eukaryota; kingdom Metazoa; phylum Arthropoda; class Merostomata; order Xiphosura; family Limulidae; genus Tachypleus; species Tachypleus tridentatus. The sequence goes on from NC_134830.1 coordinate 154,961,876, forward strand.
TCTTTGCGATAAATAAAGTTAGAGAGCCCTGTAGCTTTCCATAAAATAAACAAAGTGACCTAAGGCCCTTATGCTTTTCATTTAAATACCAATACGATTCTTTTATGTGTATAAATTTTAAGCTCTTAGACATTACACATTACTTAGAAAATCATTACTTATATTAGCCATCAGAAAGCAGCAAACACTTTAAATTTTCAACAATTTTAAACATAGTAAAGTTAACAATACAGCTTCTTACAAAACAATAACAAACCAGTGACGAACAGTTACTAAAAGACCAGACTATGCATTCTCAAATCATACGAGATAATGTTCATATTAATAAATAAAACATTATACAATCACAAATTTTGAAACTCTGAAGCTATACTTTCACTAATGACAGGACAAACTTGTTTTATACGAAAGGGATTTGAACCAGCAATCCTCAGATACACGAGCTGAGTGGAATGCCTGGTGGTTAAAATCCTTAATTTTATTTAAAAAATGGAACATTGACACGTTTTCGAATTTAAATTTTGATTTTCTCACTTATTTATACTAACCTCAACTTCGAAATAAATTGAGCTCTTACCAATTGACTTCCGCCAGTGCGATTGATAATAATTCTTAGCTCACCATCCCATCCTGTTTCTGTTCCTCTTTCTGTTCTCTTTTTGTTTCTTTTGCTGTTCGTGTTCGTCTTCCCAACCCACCTCTTAAGTTAAGGTCACCGTGAAAACCCAGCCTAAGCTTGTGTCTCTTCTAAACATATTCTTCTTGTATTTTCCATTTGTCTTACCTATTCCGTAACAACTTTTATTCGTTTGTCTGTAATAAGAGCTCCTATCACCCACTATATCTCCATGACCACCAAAACCTTTATGGACGTTTCGGGTTAATTTGTTATTTCCGTTTATGGCGTAACTTCCTAAGGTGTAAACCGAAGTAATTAAAAGCAGAATGAAAACCTGTAATAAAAACAAATACTAAAATTCATTTTTTTATGAAACTATGACTATTAAACAAAAAACAAGCTTCTTTCTTCGGCTGGGAAGGAATTGTGTAGATTAAAAGTTATTTTACATAAACAAATAAATAAACAAACACATACAAATAGTACGATTTAAATTAGCTTATCGTATAACATTTCCCTTTGAAGCTTTAAGATGTTATTGTGAAATGTTCTAAGACAGAACATATTAAGTATAAAAGAAATGGCATTATTGATCTTTAGTGTAAATCGTTTAACTTAACTTACATTAATAATTGTAATACATATTAATAATGATTCATTAGATTAGTGAATCTAGTCAACATAAACGTCATTTTACTGGTATTGTGACAGATACCGCCCGAGGAGATTGGTAAGAAATTCAACATAATTCTTCTAGTTGTTTGTTTATATGATGAGAAGAAGTGCTGTTTTATTTGAATCCTTTTAAACTAAATTCGAATACCTTTCTAAGAATTATGTTATCAATTTATATTTCACCAACAATGTGATGAAATCAGGTTTCTTATAAACAGAAATTAATTTTGGTCTATTTATCTCATATTATTCTGCCACTTCTCATACTGGAATTATACCATGCACCAAATACAACAATTTGTCTCCGGTGAGCTGTTCTAAAGTTGAACCGATAATTAACTTACAGAATAAACTGTAAAACACTTACCACTGGATTCATCTTCATTAGACTGCAATAAGCTAAAATTGGGCGATATCAGGTTTTAGTTAGTTGGTTATGTTAATAGTATTCTTCAAATTTTGGAATTTATATAATGTGTTGTTATGAGGCAATCACAGTGAAGGCCATAGCTCTGAGTTACGAAACTGTTATAACCCTGGTCACTACCTACCGGTTTTAAATTATACTTTATAATTGGCTCCAGATGTATTGATGAACGCATTTAAATCACAAATCAACGCAATAAAATTTATAGAAATGTTTTGAAAATCATGTACTTTCAAACTCCAATATCATGCTGAATAAGCGTTATGATGTTTATATCGCTAGTTCGTCCAAACATAAAATACAGAGTTTTTTGTTTCCCTTTGTTAGAATCTGAATTACTGTATGTGAAAACTTTAATTTGTTTTTTATTTTACACATTACTATTGTTTATTTGTTTATCACACTCCAAACGAGTTTAGGTTAGGTACAGTTACGTTATGTTATGTAAAACTTTCTGAGTTTATTTAAAGCTATTTAGGTGAAAATTTAACATTCGTCTTAAATTATACGTTCTACGGTGCGTCAAATAATTACTTCTTACTGACTTATTATTCAATGTTTCACAGTACAGACAATTGAATATACGGAAGACTCAGCGGAGAGACCGATGTGGCTTTACCATAATAAAAACATACAAACACAACTGAATATAAATAAACTTTCCGAACGCTCATTTTTATTGTCAGATACTTATTTAATAACAATTGTTTCACAGTTGGTTTAGCATGTATGATTAATAACTCATGTTCTCATTAGATACGTTTCTCTATCCACATTATTTTTTCAATCAACAGCTGTTTACGAATCTGTAAACAGATCTGAAATTAATGCAAATATTTAACTTACTTTACTAACTTGTTTCCGAGTCATTGGTAGGTGATTCGTTTGGTTTGTTCTATTTTTCATATAAGGTTAGTTACACCTGTAATATATTTAATTTATAATGTTTACAAGTTATGTTGTATCGAAAGGCTTTTGTAAATGGTATTCCGCAATTTATGTTTGTCGTAAAAAATCCGGTTTTTAAAGAAACACGTAGTCAGTAAAAGATACTTTACGCTTATAGTGTGTATGTAACATTATTATTACATTCTGTTATATTTGTTGAAAATCTCTAAGAAACTATATACAAAATGAAAAGGTTAAAAATGTAATAGGTTTAACACCTATGTCTAATATCAAGTGTAAATATGAGTTATAATGTTTTTCAGTTTTTCATTTTATAAAATTTTGTTAATGATAGTCATTGTACCTTATAAACTTGATATCTTCTTTAGAAATAACATAGATCTTATAACATATTCTCTATATTACGGCTTATAATAAGTAGAAATCTTATTCTCAATTAGCTATTTTCATCCATAGATTTCTTATCAAATTCTGATCCCTATTGGTTCATTACATTAAAACCTAGTGAATATAATAATACTGTTTGAATTTTAACAGTTTTGATGAATCTTATTAAATTGGACAATGAAATATAAAATGTATCACTGTTTTAATATATCACAGTAAAACTGTAAACATGCAGAAAATAAGGAAGTGTTAAGGTAAAGTAAAGCCAGTTCATTATTCAAAAAGAAACGACGAATATATGTCAATATAGCGCCATCTAGTGTGACTCAAACAGTTTAAAAGGAAAGAAAAAACTTTTTTGTGTAAGTGCCTGCAGAGAAATGAGATTTTGTTTTAAGATTATCATAAAATCCCATCTAATAATGATTTCTGACTGTAGATGATGGTAAAGCTCCAACAGTGAATTTTATTAGTCTTACCGCCACTGCTTTCATTTCTTAAAATAAAAATAGATGGGCAGGTGTCACAGTATGTAATAATAAACTGTATTATCAAAGAAAGCTTCGACTGTCACCAATCCTACTTCATATCCCAAATACTCACCTTAAGGATTTGCTAATTAAATATTAAGATTGATCTTCTAGTGTCACGTGAGTGTCTGTGGCCCAAATTTGTGTGATTTAGAACACATGATTAGTGAACAAAATAATGATGAGTCAATAAATAATTGCTTAATTGATGAAAAAGCAGAAACGATTGCTAAACATTTCAGTCACGGTGTAACCCGGTATTTACGAATAGAGGCGGTAGTTCCGTTTCCAATTCAGTTGAAGACATTGATAAATTGTTCGGTGTCCAGAAAACTGAAACAACTGCTTTTCATCCAGCTGCTACCGTATTAGCAGAAATATTCAACAGAACTTTGCTAGTTATGATCTCTCAATACTGTGAGTAAGATCAGAAAACTTGGGAAGAGCTGGTTCATTTATTACAATAGTGCTGAAAATGAGTCTACTCTAGAAAGTCCGTTTTTTCTATTACATTGTAGAGATGTAATGCTGCCAAAGCAAGCAAGAGATAATGACCCCAAAAATATCTTATCATGCAGTAGATTATCATTACAAGACTGAGTGAACTAATAAACATTTTGCACAACCCGCTGAACATAGAGAGGAACAAGCAAACAAAAAAGCGAAACTAGTGATATAAAATTAACATATAAACTATTGATCAATACCCTTATACTTAAAAAAGGAAATACCAATAAACTATTAAAACTATGGAAAGTCCCTTTTAGAATCCTTAAACAAACAAGTACAGTATATTTTAAAAATAAAGAAATGTGTGGAGAAAGAAAACAGTTGGTTCAAATTAATAGATCAAACAAACTGATGAAAAGAAACCCTATCATTACGAATATATGATTGATGAAAACCAAACAACTGACAAAAAATAAAATATTAAAGTCGAAACTGATTATTTGAATAAATTAGATTTATCTTATGATTGTGAAGAGACAAGTGAAGCCAGGGTAGAAACTTAGATGTTAGCGACCGTTAATACCACATTCGGTGATGGAAATGTTGACATAGATAACCCTAGGTATAGCCTCTCTAGTAAAGTCAACGTCCCTGCACCCAAAGACAATATAGGTCTGGAACGCCTATAACGATCTCTTTACGATGTTGGACACATTGAGGTATTGCAGAGTACTTACGAGTTATTACTAGAGATCTTCTTTTACATTGTTACATGACGTTTTTTAAATTTTTTTCTACCATCCTCACGACCTATTATATATGATAAATAATACCCACAAGTAGTTCAGATACTTAATTCTTTTATGATCCTGTACCAACTGGTTACTGATATACGTTAAACATCAATCTATCATAAATCATTCTTCATCATTATTAAATAGGTTATCGTCTATAATTCAACCACTTCAGTGACCACTGAATAAGACAACCAGTTCTGGCTTTCCTTTTTAATTTACACAGCCCATCTAATTTCCTAAATATCGTTAGAGCCAATATCTCAGGTACTGTGTATAATACCAAACTTACTGGTATTACTACCAAGCATAATGTTATGATCACTGAATCTCATTTTACAAGTTAGTCCTTATAAATTATTACAAAGATATTACATTTTTGGTAAGAACTCTTCATTATATACTAAACACTATTGAAAATGACCATCTTATAAATACATCCATTCATTTACTGTTTCTATAAAACACGCACTTACCAACACCGAGAGATATAACAACAATAAACGATACTTGTTTGATATAAATTGTGATAAAGCCTACATCATGCATACGAAGAAGAAACTCAGCTTACAAATCTACTTTTTTGAAACGTCATTGTTTTATATGTGTGATACCAGAGTATGAAACGTGAAATATACATTAGAAAATTTAGTTTCATTTATTTGATCTTTTTGTTGTTGTGGTACAAAGCTGTATTCTGGTGTATCTCCACCTTGACCACTGGGAAGAATCAAACCACAGAGTCCAGTAGTAGAAGTGTGGAAAACTTGACCTTAAACTTTTAATTTAGTAATATTAATGTAGTTATTGTTAGTTTTATAACTTTCTGTGGGTGGGTGGATAATCTCTTATGACAGTTTATGAATTATAATGTTTACCATATTTTTCTCACTACACATTTAACTATACGTCAATGGAAAAATTACTCAAACGATGCAATAAAGATATATGTTTTTCAGATGTGTCCTAGCAGCTCACGAAATGATTTCGAGTTTTTAATCTTTTTAAATTTTCTTCTCGTAGATCCGTCATCTCTTGATGAATTTGAGATCTAATTACAGTTTCTGACTCAGGAACTCAAATACTTCAATTGTCTTATTTGACCACGATCAAGGTCTAATAGGTTAATTTACTTTAGTCATATCTACAAGAATTTCAATCTGAGGGTACATAAGTACAGATTATGGTGAGTAATCAAAAAAGTCACCAATACGCACGCTCCGTACATGGTATCACTATCACCCAAAAATACAGTAAATAAGAAGAGAGAAAAGGTCTCACAGAGTAATTCACTTTAATCCTAAAACAATTTCAAGTGTCGCAACTATTGAAGATTCCCTTTCCTTTAATTCATCATGTTCATACATACTTCTACAATTTATGCTATTTACAAAAACAGCCCTGTATAGTTTATACTCTTGATATAAACATATTTGTATAGTTTGTACTATTTACAGAAACAAACTTGTATAGTCTATACTATTCTAAAGCACATGGGACAGGTAATACGTTTGATTTCCTTCTTGCACTCAATATTTCTGTGATATACTATTATTGCACAAAATTTCGAGATTCACTCTCCAAATGTATTCTAAAGAAACTAAACTGAACAAGCATTTGGTTCTGTATCAGCACGTGTTCATGAAACAGTAGAAACACACAAACAGACAGATTAACGAAAGTTTTCTTTTAACTTTAAACTACTCTTTATTTCTTACTTTATTCAGTTTATTATTATGAAAATATCAAATTAAGTTTCAATGAAAAGTTTTTTTTTTTCAAAATGCAGTTTACAGTAATTTCAAGTATATATACTTTTCTCACACTATGTAACCTGCGGGTTTTTAATTCAACAAAGGAAAGATTTCACAACATCATTTCTGTCGGCGATAATCTAAATCCCAAAGAGCTGTAAAAATAAAAACATATATGAAGTTAGATATAAGTTGAATTAAAAGCACAAAATTGTCGATGTTGTTATAAATAAGTTATTTAACAAACAACAATTATTTTTGAAGAAATGGTGAAGTTTATTCGTGATGACGTGAAACCCAAAGGAAGAAAAATATATCTCAAGATGGCTTGTAGGGGTGTTAAAACTTTTACTAAGATAAAGTTTAATGTAAAGTTTCCATCTTCTTTGGTCATTTTCAGGTTAACAAAAAGTAGGAAGCTTTCTCTTTGTTAACTTTAGAAACTTTATGTTTTAAGACAACTATAAATTATTTTCTAAGTGTATTTGAGTACTGTTATAATTGGCTTCAATATGAATTCATTTCTGAATCTTCTCCAATTTACTAACACCTAATTGTAAAGCATAAGATAAAATGTTCCATTCTTACCCTTTAATAAAACTTATGCTGCACGAACAGAATAGTCCTTTCTCTTCTCCCAAAGAATTATGGACAATTTATAGGGTCTTAAATGGCTTATATCTAATGTAGGTTTTATGCGATGGGCAAAGTGCAGATAGCTCACTGTAAATCTTTGCATCAAGAATACAACGTGAGCTGAAGCCTATATGTTTCTCATTTAATAACTAATACGTATTTTAATCTGTATAAATATTTTGTTCTCCAACATTACACATTAATCTGAAAGCCAATTACTTATATTAACCTCGAAAAAGCGGTAAATTATAAAATATTCTGTAATTTTAAAAGCAGTAAAATTAATAAAGCACCTTTTAAAAAAAATTGAAAACTAGTGACGATATGGTGCGATAGTTATTGAAAGATCAGACTATGCGTTCTTATATCATGTGAGATATTATTCACGTTGTTAAATAAAATATTATATAAGTTACGAATTTTGAAACTCTTGGGCTACACTTTTAACAATGACAGAGCAAGCATGTTTGATATTACAGGGATTCGTTGTCCCTGTGTCGCTGACGTGGCCAGTGGGTTAAGTTCCTAACTTTATTACCAGAAAATTAAACTTTGAAACACTTTTGTATTTAAATTTTGATATCCTCATTTGAAAATTGAAAACAAATGAGCTGTTTCTTACCACTTATCCTACGTCAGTACGATGTTCTACCTCCAAAAGGCGATTGTCATTCATTTTTAGCTCTCTATCCAATCCTCTTCTTTGTCCTCTTCCTCTTATTCCTTGTCTTTTTTCTTCTTCTTTCTCTTCTTCTTCCTCTTGCTGATAATGTTTCTCTTCACAACCCACCTGTTAAATTAATGTCACTGTAAAAACCCAAGTTTAAGTTTGTGTCTCTTCTAAATATATTTTTCTTGTATTTTCCATTTCGACCACCTATTCCGAAACCTGGTTTATTGTCAAAACCACTTTTATTCCTATGTCAAGAGTGGTCCAACATCCCCTCATTTCTCCATTATTACCAGAACAATTGTCGATGTTTCGAGTTATTTCCTTTTTTCCGATTTTAGCGTAACTTCTTAAAGTGTAGACTTCAATAAACAAAATCAGAATGAAAACCTATAATAATAATAAATAACAAAATTCAGTTTTCTTATAAAACTTTGTTCGTGAGGAAATTCTGTACACCCCAAGGTATTTTACAGAGACAAACAAATATAGAAACACACACAATCAAGTACAGATGTAAATTAGCTTATCGTATAACCTTTTCCCTATAAGGCTTTAAGATTTTATTGTGAAATGTTTTTAGATAGAACAAATCAAGTATAAAATAAATGGCATTATTTTTCTTTAGTGTAACTGGTTTAGCCTAACTTGTATTAATAATTGTAATTGAAATAACAAAAGAATGAATAATTTTGTGAATCTAGTCAACATAAACGTTATTTTACTGGTGTTATGACAGATACCGCCGGAAAAGCTTGGTAGGAAATTTAACATAATTCCTCCAGTTTTTTGTTTAATATGATGAGAACATTTCTCACAGCGCTGTTTTATTGGGAATTCTGTTATTTATATTTCACTAAGTATGTCCCACAATAACACAAGGTCTCTCATCATTGGAAATTGCTAATAGTCCAATTATCTCATATCATGATGTACCACTTCTCATACTTAAATGGTACCATGTAACAAATACAAATATTTGTCTCAAGTGATTTGTGACTCAGTTTGACCAATAATTATTCTACAGAATATACTGTAGAACCCTTACCACTGTTCTTATCTTCATTATATTACGATAAAATAAAATACACTGATATCAACTGTAAGGTAGTTGGTTATGTTAATACTATTTTCATGTTTACATACTTACATGTGGTGAAAGGACGTAATCTTACTTAAGGCCATATTTGTGAGTTACGAAACTGTTGTGGTGTAACTCTCCTCTTGTAAGTTTTTAATTAAACAAATATATACTTTATAATTGGCTTTCATTTTCAGATGTATTGACAAACAAATATAAATCTCAAACTAACGCTATAAATTTTATAGAAATGTTTTTAACTTTCTTTTTGACAGTGATGTACTTTCAAAGTCCGACATTATAAGAAATAAGCATAATAATGTTTATGTTGCTAGTTCGTCCAAAAGTAAATTACAGAGTTATTTGTTTCTCTTACTTAAAATCTGAATTGTTTTGAGTTTAAAACTTTAATTTCTTTTCTGTTTTATCATTTTATTATTATTCATTGTTTGTTACACTGCTCTTGAGTTTAGGTTAGGTACAGTTACGTTATGTTATGTGAAACTCTCAAACTGAGTTTATTTTAAACTTCTTAAAAATTTCCATTTTACTTAAATTATATGTTCAACAGGGCGTCCACTAGCTATTTCTTATAGACTTAATGTTCTACGTTTTACAGTAGCGACAACTGAATATTCAGTGAACTCAGCAGATAGCCCGATGTGTGTTTGATATAATAATAAACACACGAACAGAACTGAATATAAATAAATTTCCGAACGATATTTTCTATTGAGAGGGACTTATATTATATCAATTTTTTCCAGTTGATATAATATGTATGATTGACAGCTTCCGTTCTCATTAAATAAGTTTATTTATCCAAATTATAGTTTCAATTAACAGATCTTTAAAATTGTATAAACAGTCTACTCTGCAAAGTCCTTTCTTTGTATTACATGCTAGAGATGTACTGCTGCCTGTGCAAGAGATAATGAATCCTAAAATATTTAATCATGCAGTAGAATATGATTATAATTATGATTATGTGTAGTTATAATTAGAAGTAAGTTGACAATATAGGACTTGTATAAACATCCTTGTGTGTGTTATATATTTATGTATGTGTGATTATTTGACATTTGTCTTCGTATGTTTTAGTAGTACACATATCTTCTAGTTTACCACAATCATTGTCCTTTAGATGAATGGAAACATGGCGGCACAGAACGGGTATGGTTTTTATTGAAGAAGGAAATTTTATATTATCAGGAGATAAATGGATAATTTTCGGAGATATACCATTTTTATAGTATGTTCGATTAATAATTTGATCACAAGAAGAGCTAATACCGTTTGAGAAATCTTTGGTCGTAAGTAGTAGCGTTAGTTTCGATGACAGTGGTTAGGAAAATATGACGTCATTTCATATGACAAATCAGGGAACAGCTATCTTATGCTCAGTACGGATCTTACAGGAAGAATTGATTAAGAAGTACAATACCTAAGTTAGACGATATCTTATTAAAATAGAAGATTTGTTATGAGAATTAAAAATATTAAAAACAACTTTTCTAATTGTGATCGGATTGCACAAAAACTTGTTTTAATAGAGGTAGGTGGAAGTGTTTTGAAATTTTTATTTGGAACCGCAATAATAGGCGATTTACGTGACTTAAACAAGAAAATATAACATCAAAGACAAGTATCTACAGAAATAGTTAATTTAACATGTGACTATAACGAATTCATTAAATCACAGACTTGATTTACATGACCAGGAAGTTAGAAAAGTGCCTTAAGCATTAGAAAACATGACTAACACTTTGATACATATCAAAATAAGACCGTCTTTGCTACAAAATGCAGGAACTGAAATGTTAGATTTGAATTATAGAATTCAGATTAATTAGAAACAATTATCATTTACAGTTGGAAATAGTGGGACTATGTATTAGTAAAGTTAGTACAAGTATTGTTTGTGGCTGAAGACAGAAAGTTCAGTTCATACTTTATACGTACAAGTAAATTAGAAAAAGTGTCAGATGAAACCCAAAGGAAGTTACCTTTGGACGTGTAATCCATGAAACCTACAAATAGTAAAGAGATTTATGTGCATCATACTTGGAATGATGTTAAGACAATGATGTTTGTACTTGCAGATCGAAGTATAATATATAAATATTTGTTCTTTTTATAGTCCAGATAATTTATTCTTAATATTTATCAAAACAACTTTCATTAACATTCTTCAAGAAATGTTACGTCTTTATTGACCCTCAAATTTTTACTATTGTCATTACAATTAATAAATCTCAATGTCAAACATTTGGTCACGTTGTAATATTTCTTCTGGATCGTTTCTTATCCAAATTGTCAACTTCTTCGGTCTCATCGTGAAGCATATTTGACCATAACATTAACATACACAGAAATCCCGATTACATTAAACAAAAACTTTCGAATGATGACAAAATAGTGGAATGTGGTATTCAAACAATCTAAGGAACCGAAAACATCGTAAAATAATTGAAACTATACAATTTGTATTCATACTACTGTACAATGGGGGGAAGAAAACTAAATTCTAAAGTCGGTTTTAAGGAATGATTGTATCGATGTATAAAATAATCGTTCAGCCGTTTTGCTCTTCTCTTTTGCAAATCATTGGTAGTAAGGAAATTATTTCAAATTGCCGTATTTTTCACCATTTAACGTTTAAAGAATACATTTTATGCTATTTTGAGTTGTAAAAAGATACTCATTGAATCCTGGAATATTTTAGCCTGACGATTTTACTAGGCCTAACTCTATTCAGCTTTGTTGATCTACACGATTGAATTGAAATTCGTTCTGCTGGTACTTGTAGGCCTAAAATCATTAAAGAGAAAATTAAATATTTAATCTGTGACGTTGAGGCCTCATTCACTTTCTGATGAGTTTATAATGAAAAAATATCCGTTTGCAACACCTATACCTGAAGAGTGATCTTTTGTTTTAAAACGATGGGAATATTTCACACAAACATAAAAACACGTACGATCAGAATATTACAAATCTTAATGTGTTTAATTTTTGTTAGGGGTAAATTTTTATTCGGCCTGTTTTGTCATATTTTATATTGTATGTTTCCCATTAATTTCTTGTTCCACAGGCATAATTTCCTTTCTTGAGAACTAGTCAATAACAGCAGCCTGCGATTGTTTCGTTGTCTTAAAATTTTAAAAGGTTGTACAGTAATTCCTGTTCGCTGAATCCAGAAATGATAACCATATTACTCCATCACGTGTAGATTTCTGGAAAAGTGTTATATGTACTTTCACTTAAGTGACACATTTCCATTGAAATGAAGTCACATATTACTATGCATAAATGTTGACAACCAGTGGCTGTAGATTTCTCCAGACCAATCGCAAAACAAGAGTCTCATCGACTGTTGTAGTACCCATGAGAAACACACCGATAATATATAAACGGTTAACAGGAGTCTGACGTGTCATTTCTGAATAGTTTTGTGTATGTTTTTTCGATTTCGCGCAAAGCTACTCGAGGGCTAGCTGCTCTAGCCGTCCGTAATTTCACAGTGTAAGACTAGAGGGAAGGATACAAGTCATCACCACCCACTGCCAACTCTTGCTGGGCCCTTTCTGGATAATATCTGATTGTGCGTGCACTTATAACCTTTTTTACTTTCAGTATTATTTGTTCGTCGTTGTGGCAGGTAATGTAAATGGCCCAGATATATTCTCTTATATTTGTAGCAAATTTGTTGTAAAAAATCAGTGACAAAACGTTACAAGATTTCTCAAAAACCTGCATTCTGCAACACACGGAATAAAAAATAAATTTCTTATTCAATCTTCATTTTGTTATAAGACCTGCCACTGAGACCTGATGTAGCTGTATCTACTTCACCAGAGACTCTTGATACAGTATTATTTGATTCTGAATCTGATGTCAATAGAAATGATAATAAGGAGTGTTTTAAACCTAAAACATCTGGTGAACCACAGCTTTTCATACAAGATAAAATATTGATTTGGTGATAGATTTGATCTTTTTGAAAGATTCTCCAGGGATTATAGGTTACAGGTTTCAGGCTGAGAGCTTACGTTCTGTAGGGACATCACATTACTGGTACAGAAATAATAAGAAACAGTTTATACTTTTTTTCGTATGAAGATTCACTGGTTTATTGCACAATTAATGCCAACACTAGGAGCTGCAGTATGTGAGCAGAGTGAGTTGTGATTGTTCATTGATTGCTCCAAAAAAGTTTGAAAGCTCTTTTACTCTATAGTAACATGTATGAATTTCTTCCTATTGCTCATTTGGTTGATACGAAAATCTCTAACTTTTTCTAAATAAGGTCAACTACAAAGATCATCACTGTAAAAACTAAACAATAGAGCATGAAAGTTTCAGCTATCATAACGTAACCCAAACTAATCTGAATTCACGTTTTTTTATGTGAAAGGGACAGGAACGTACTTATTCAACATTCAAAAAAGAAACAATGACCATACTATGTCAGCCTGACACTAGGTTGATAAATAAAAGATAGACCACAATACGTAGTTTTAATAATAAAATACGAATATTTCACCTAAACAAATCAAGATGAATGAGGATTCATATTCGTTTCTCAACAATGTTCTTCTCTTTACTTCAGTATATTTACATTTTCTTGAAAAACATAATAATCAAAAGTGATAAACGAAATGAGAATTGGTTCTAACTAAGAGTTTGTTTTCTTCCTGATTTTTAAACAATATCTTCGCCATAGAAAGAAATGAATATTTATTTTGAAGACTGCGTATTTGAATTACGAAAAACTAAAATAACTTGTATCTAATTTAAATTATCAGGCCTATGTGATATTGTAAAAAACTTCGGAACAGTATTCAAAACTCTATATGCAGTGATATTATGGGGTCACACACTCACGTAATATCAACAGATCAATTTTAATAATTGATGAATTTTAATAAAAAACTAATAAACATTATAACACACATTTATACTCACATGAGATACTAATGTCAGACATATCACATTGTAACTTTTATATTTTTTATATAGTTCTTTAGAAATTTTCAATAAGCAGAATAATTTATAATACTAATATTAACACCGCACAATACATATGTGATATCCATTGCTGACAACGTGTTTCTTTTCCGACCGTTTAATACACGATAAACATAATTTGTGGAATACTACTTACGTAAGACATTTGATACAACATACATTATACATATTATAAATTAAATATATTAGAGACATTATAATCAGTAAAGTTAGTGAAACTAACATTAAAAGAACAACAGAGCATACTTTACAAAGCACGTATCAATGACTTAGAAACACGATAGTAAAGTATAATAAAAATTTGCAATGACTTCATATCTCTTTATATGATTTTAAAACAGCTGTTAATTGAAACTCTCACGTGCATAAAAATCGTATTTAATAAAAACATTAGTTGTTAATTATACATGCTATACCAACTGGAAAAACTTGTTATAAAATAAGTTCCTGTCAAAAAGGCGTTCGAAGAGTTTATTTATATTCAGTCGTGTGAGGTATTTTTTATTATAGCAAAGCCACATCAGGCGATCTCTTGAGTCCACCGTATATTCAATTGTCTCTGTTGTTGTTGTTTTTGAAATTTCGCACAAAGCTACTCGAGGGCTATCTGTACTAGCCGTCCCTAATTTAGCAGTGTAAGACTAGAGGGAAGGCAGCTAGTCATCACCACCCACCGCCAACTCTTGGGCTACTCTTTTACCAACGAATAGTGGGATTGACCGTAACATTATAACGCCCCCACGGCTGGGAGGGCGAGCATGTTTGGCGCGACCCTCAGATTACGAAGCGCACGCCTTAACGCGCAAGGCCATGCCAGGCCCTCAATTGTGTCTACTGTAAAATATAGAACATTAAGTAAATAAGAAGTAATTACTGGACGAACAGTATAATGTATAATTTAAGTAAAATGTAATCTTTTCATTTAAAGTAGGTTAACCTAAACTGAAAAGGAAAGTTTCACATAACATAATGTAACTGCACCTAACCTAAACTCAAAATGAAAGTTTCAGTATGATAGATAAATAAATAATAATAAAGTGATATAATAGAAAACAAATTAAAGTTTTCACATAAAATAATTCAGATTGTGATGAAGAGAAACAAAAACTCTGTAATTAACTTAAGGATGAACTGACGATATAAACACTATTATGATTATTTGGCATCATTTCGGACTTTGAAAGTACATCAGTATCAGAAAGAAATTAAAAATGTTTCTCTAAAATTTATGGCGTTGATTTATATTCGTTTGCCAATAAATCTGAAGAAAAAGTTAATTATAGAGTACGAGGTTTCTTTAATTAAAAACCAATGAATAGAAAGTTACATCATAGCAGTTTCGAAACTCACAGCTATGGCCTTAAGTGTGATTGTGTCATATCACCACATTATGTAAACACGAACAGTAGAAGAATACTTTTAACATAACCAACTAATTAACAGCTGATATCAACGTAATTTAACAATCGCAGACTAATGAACATAAGGACAGTGGTAAGTGTTCTACAGTTTATTCTTCAAGTTAATTATCGGTTAAACAGAAACACAACTCACTTAAAACAGATAGTTGTATTTGTTGCATGGTATCATTTCAGTCTTAGTAGTGGCAGTCCTCTACGTAGAGTGATGCCAGATAATTTCTGATGATAAGATACCAAATATCATTATGGGAGATATTTATTGAAAAATAATTCATAACAAAGTGTTCAGAAAAATATTCAAATTTAGTTTTACAGAATTTCCAGTAAAACAACACTGTGATAAATGTTCTTATCATATAAAACAACAAAGAGGATGAATTATGTTGAATTTCCTGCCAAGCTCCTCAAATGGTATCTTTCACAATACCTGTAAAATAATGTTTATTTTATCTCGATTCACTAAATTAATCAACGATTTGTAATTTCAATTACATTTATTAACACAAGTTAAGCTAAACGATTTAGACTCAGGATGAATAATTTTATTTTATTTATATTTAAACTAATCTATCATATCATTTTTCGACACATCTCTGGTGATTCTTATAAATGATTCTAAACATATTACGTTTCTGGTAAAAACTGTACATTATAAACAAGACACTGTCTTTACATGTATCCAACCTTTGTTCAGCTTAGAAGTTGAAATCCATTACACTGTGGTATCAACAAATGAATCTAAATATTATAAAACTGCACGCGGAGTTTTCTTTAGTAAACCAATTGAATTAATTTCGTAATTCAAATATTTTGTCAAAATATATCAATCAGTATAACGAAACGAAGCAAGTTTGTATAAACTGAACTTCTTAATAGAGAAACTACGACTTTCCTAAATAAAAATCACAAAAGGTCAGATAATTTTTTGAGAATTTGAAAATGACCAGATGATAAATAGATCAGTTCATACATAGTTGATATTAATATACCTACTTACAAACATCAAGAGATGTAACAATAATAAACCATACTTGTTTGATGTAACCTGTTACAAAAGCTTACGTCATGGATACGAAGACAAATTCAGCTTACAAATTTGCCTTTTTGAAACTTCACTGTATTATATATGAGAGGCTGGAGTATAGAACGTGAAATATAATTACAAAATTCAGTTTCATTGATGTTTTTGTTGTTTTGATACAAAGCTACATCCTGGACTATCTCAACCTTGACCAAAGCGGAGAATCAAATGACAGAGTTTACTTCTAGAAGTCTGGAAAACATGACCGTAAACTTTCAATTTAGTAATATACAGATATTAACGTACTTATTGTTAGTTGTTATAATTTTCTGGCGGTGGGAAGAGAATCTCTTATGACAGTTTATGCATTGTTCACCATATCTTCTCAGAACACATTTAGCTATACGTCAAAAAACATATAAACTTGTTGTTCTCAAACAATGCAATAAACATATATTTTTCAGCTGTGACTTAGCTGCTCATAAAACTGCTCCGAGTTTTCAAATACGGAACGTTTTCCTCGTAACTCCGTCATCTTTTGATTGATTTGAAATCTAATTCTAGTTTCGGAATCAAGAGGTTAAACCCTTTAAATGTTCTATTTCATCACGCCCAAGGTCTCATAGGTTAATTTACTCTTAATACCGCCCAGAAGAATTTTAATTTGAGGTCAGGTAAGTAGACGTCGTGATGAGCAATCAAATGGAATCGGCAGTCAGCATGTTCCACACATGGTATTAACTTTAACCCGGCCTAAAAGAATTTCAAGTGTCGCAGCTATTGAAGATTCTCCCTTGCATAAATACATCCTGTTCATACATATTTGTATAGTTTACTTTATATACATTAACATATTTGTATAGTTTGTAGTATTTAAAGAAACATACTTGGATGGTTTATATCAATTACAGAAACACCCTTTCATAGCTTATACTATTTAGAAAAACATACTTGTATAGTTTATATTATTTAGAGAAACAACCTTATATAGTTTACTCTATTTACAGAAACACCCTTGTATTGTTTATACTATTTACAAAAACATACTTTTATAGTTTATATTATTCACCGAAACATACCTGTGTAGTTTATACTATGCTGAAGCTTATGGGACTGGTGATTTGTTTCACTTTTTTATCTCAATATCTTTATGAATCAAGACTGGATATATTCTAAAGAAACTACCCTAAATAAGCTTATGATTCTGTATCAAACCTTGTTACTGGTAGAGAAGAAACACACAGACAAACAAATTCACGAAAGATTTCTTTTAAATATAATTTACACTTCATTTTCTGTTCTAGAAAAATCAAACTTGTTACAATTCAAATTGTTTTTTTAAATTTACAATTCAGTTTATAGTAATTTCAATTAGAATTTGTTCTCGTACTACATAATTTTCTGGTTCTTAATTGAATGAAGGTAAAATTTCAGGACATCATTTTTACCGACGAGAATCCGGATCCTAAGAAAGTCTAGAATTATAAAATCTTATCAAGTTTTATATAAATTGAATTAAATCACATAAAGTGTCATGATGGTGTAAGTAAGTTATTATTTAATTAATTTTAATTATTATTAAGGGATTTTGGTATTTCATCTTTTAAGAAAACGATAAACTATTTCATTCATGTATTTTATTTATTTTGTTGGGGCTTGGCATGGCCTAGCGCGTTAAGGCGTGCGCTTCATAATCTGAACGCTATTCTATTTATGAATCTCCTCTTATTTCTTCAAATTGTGTTTTCTATTTCACAATTCAGTCTACAGTAATTTCAATAAGAATATTTTTTCGCATCACATAATTTTCTGGTTCTTAATTGAATGTGTGTGTGTGTGTGTGTTTTTCTTATAACAAACCCACATCCTATTATCGCTTCAGCCCACCGAAGGAAATCGAACCCCTGATTTAAGCGTTGGAAATACGGAGACATATCGCTGTACTAACGTAGGACGAATAATAAAACTATATAGATTTGTTGTATTTTATCCCCGTATACTGATTGAATCTTTTTGTACAATATTTAACACATTGTTATAAATATGGTTTCTAAAATGCTGTTAAACATAATTAGTAAGTAGTCATTTCAAGCTACACTGGTTGATTGAAAACGCATCAAAGAAGTTAGGTTGATCAGTGTTACAAGTTGTTTTATTTCTCAAGTATTCAAAATTATAAAAATATAATATCCCATTTTCTGAAGAATAGATTTGAATCAATTGCGTTAAACAAAACAGAGAACTACACCAAGCAATGCATGACTTCAACTGATGTTTGTTCAGCTCCTAACCCAACAATCGTTGTACAGCTGTGAGGAAAGGTCTTATTATATCAAAATCATACGTTTTTCATGTATTTTAAGATATGGATCCGTTAAGTTTTCTCTTTGCTTCTTCACAACTGCATACGGAATTATCTCTAAATCCACTTTATTATAATTTATTGTAAATATATACATGGGTTCGAATTCCGGTCGCACCAAACATGCTCGCCCTTTCAGTCGTACGTTAATGTGTGATATTAAATTACTATTAGTTTGTAAAAGAGTAGCCTAAGAGTTGGCATTGGGTGGTGATGACCAGCTACCTTCCTTCTTGTTTTATACCGCTAAAATAGAGACGGCTAGCGCAGATAGCCTTCGTGTAGTTTTGCGCGAAAATTAAAAACATACAAACAACTGTAAATATATATATATTTTATCGGCACAGTATAATTATTTAATATTAACCAACTTATTCTTTTTATTGGTTAAAGAATGAATTAAGACAAATTGCCATTATAATGTTGTAGTTATTCCAAATATCCATATGTACAAACTATAGCTAAAATATATCATCAGACCTGTGTAGAACTTTGTCTTACACTACTAAATTAGGGATGGCTAGCACTGATATCCCTCGAGTAGCTTTGTGAGAAATTCAAAAAACAAACAAACAAAAAACAAGCAGTGTAAGACTAGAGGGAAGGCAGCTAGTCATCACCACCCCACCGCCAACTCTTAGACCACTCTTTTACCAACGAATAGTGGAATGATCGTCACATTATAACACTTCAATGGTTGAAAGGGCGAACATGTTTCATGGGATGGGGATTCGAACCCGAAAATCATGAGAAAGGACTGCGTTATAAACAGCAAATCCAAACCTCTTACTAATTGTATAATTTATTTTAACTTAAGAAAAGAAGCCGAAACAAAAAATAAATTAATGGCATTTTGATTAATTTGTTTTTAAGTTAAAATTAGTTATTTATTTATTATATATCATAAAACCAATTCCCTTAAGGAATATACTCCTATTTATTTGGAGCTTATTGTAAAGTAGAAGTTACAATATTTCATTTTTACCGTTTTATTAAACCTGAGAATTAGTTATACTAGACAAATACAAGAGTTCTCTTTCTTCCCCTAACGAGTTATCGGTGATTTTAGGTAATAACAGATGTTAGATTATATATGGTGGATAAATTGCAAATCGCCCACTGTGTAGCTTTGCACTAAGAAAACACGTGAACTGAGACCTTTATGTTTCTCATTGCATACTTAACATTTTGTTTAGTGTGTATAAATTTTAAGTTCTTATACACTACGCATACCCACAATAAGTATCAACTTCCGGTTTCTACTGGTGTGAAACCGCAGACAAACCGCTTTAACACGTGGGGATAAATGTCGGTCAGTTAATATGTTTCTGTCCAAAAATTATGAACTGCTTCATCACTTTACCTCCTTTTAAGTTTGTATTACTGAATTGGTTTGTTTCTTGTTTTTAATTTCACAAATAGCTACACGAGGGCTATCTGCGCTACCCATCCCTAATTTATCAATTTATGAATGCTAGTCACCACTACCAACCGCCAACTCTTAGGCTACTTTTAAACAAACGAATAGTGGGATTGACAGTACATTATAACGCCACCACGGTTGAAAGGGCGAGAATAAATTGGCGTGACGGGGATTCGAACCCGTGACTTTCAGATCACGTGTCGAGCATCTTAACCAGCTGGCCATGCCATGCAATTAACATTAGTGTGTGTGTGTTTTTCTTATAGCAAAGCCACATCGAGCTCTCTGCTGAGTTCACCGAGGGGAATTGAAACGCTGATTTCAGCGTTGTAAATCCATAGACTTACCGCTGTACCAGCTGTGGGACATCAACATTAGTAAAAACAGGTTCAAGTTTGTTTCTTCAGATTGATTGTCGAGCAGCGTGGCTGGAAGGTTAAATTATTTACACTTCTGACGAGAAAAGTGGAACTTTGCAATATTTTCATATTTAAAGTTTCAAATACTCAATAATACTCACCTCAGTTAGCTATCACGAATTATCCTCTGCCATTACCATTTCCTCTGCCATTACTATTTCCTCCGCCTAAATGTAGACCGTCGTTCCCGTTTGGGAATCTACCCAATCCTCTTCCGTTTCCCAATCCACTGTCGTAACGTCTACCGCTTCTTAAGCCAAACTTGGGATGATGTTTCAAGCCTAAGTCTCTGATGGCGTCTCTTCTCAACCCTTTTTTGTTGCCTTTTCCATTTCCATTATGTCTTCCAAAACCTGGATCGACGTCAAAGCCAGATAGGTCAATAACTCCCCTTCCTCTCCCTCTGTTTCTAGGACCACCGTGACCATCGTAGATGTTCCGGATGTTTTTGTTATTTCCATTTTTAGCGAAACTTCCTACAGTGAAGACCGTAGTCATCAAAAGCAGAACGAAAATCTGTAATAGAAATAAATATCAAAATCATGTCTTTTATAAAACTATGACCATTAAAAACAAACAACCTACTCGTTTGGACCTTGAGGAAATTCTGTAGACAAAAGTTATTTTACAAAAAAAACAGACACACAAACTATTACAATATAAATTAGCCTATCGTATAACATTTTTCCCGTAAAGCTTTGAGATTTTATTGTGAAATTTTCTTACATAGAACAAATTAATATAAAATAAATGGCAATAGTCAAAATCATTTAGCCTAATTTGTATTAATAATTGTAATTGAAATTACAAATGTTGATTAACTTAATGAATCTAATCAACATCAGTGTTATCTTACTGGTGTTGTGACAGATACCACTCGAGTAGCCTGGTTGAAAATTCAACATAATTCCTCCTGTTTGTTGTTTTATATGATAAGAACATTTATCACAGTGCTGTTTTACTGGGAATTCTTTTATAATAAAATTGAATAACTTTCAAAGAATATTGTTATCAAATTTATATTTCACTAACAATATCCCAAAATGAGATCAGGTCTCGTATCATGAGAATTTAATTTTTGTCAAATTATCTCACATTATTCTACGTAGAGGACTGCCACTTCTAATATTGAAATTATACCGTGCAACAAATACAGCTATTTGTTTCTGATGAGTTGTGTTGACGTTTGGGAAATAATTAACTTATAGAATAAACTGTGGAACACTTACCACTGTCTTCATGTTCGTTGTGCTGCGATAAGGTAAAAGACGTTGATATCATCTGACTTACTAGCTGATTATGTAAAAAGTTTACGTATTTATATAGGGAAGTGTTATGACATTATCACACTGAAGGCTCTACAACGAAATTACAAAACAGCTAATACACAAAATGCTCCTTATTAGTTTTAATTAATAACAAGAGACGTACCTAATATTTGGATTTTCTCAGATGCATTTGCAAACGAAGATAGATCAAAGCTATAAAATGTTAGAGAAAATTTAGTAATTTTCTATTTCATACTGACGTACACTGAATGTTTGACATCATTCCAACTAATCAAGATGGTGCTTCAACTTTTAATAAATTTATTATTATATTACTAAGAAGTTTCAGTTCGCACTGAAAATTTATCATTTTATGAAAAGGAAGCGTTGATTATATTATGTGGAAATATTTGTTGATTGTAAAGTAAGAAACAATTGGTTACTGTTATTGAATTATGATTCAAGAATATTTTTCAAACTTCACTAAAACTCTCAAGGTTCAGTAAACATCAGTTAGTTACTGGTTTAGAAGTTTTATTCTCTGAAACAACGTCTTGAAAATCTTTTATTTTTCTTTTAATCCTTTAGTAAAACATTTCCAAATTGACTAAACTATTCACCGAGAATTTCAATATTGAGTTCATCAAAACTTATGTAAGAAGATTGGAGAGAAAAGAAACACTGAACATACAAAGTAATTGTTGCTTTGTATCAAAAGACTGAAAATCCATAGATAAGTTACATTTCTTTCTCGCAGTTTCCTTTTAATTACATTTAAAGTTCTCCATTTACAAAACTTTGTTACGTATTACCGCTAGCACAGAAATAATCATTGACGTATCATGTTAATAACAGTTTTCTACCAGAACTTTACAATAATGCTATCTGTATCCTGTATTCTGCATGGAGACCTTTGACAAACATAATCATATACTAACTTCACGAAAACGATAAAACTTCAGTAAGATTATTTGCCAAATGTACTTTTTTGTTTAGAAAACTCTCTATATAAACGTTCAGAAACACCGTATCCCTGTGTGTTTATTAATTAATAGTCAAATTTATTTCTATATAAATATAAATTCATATCTATATGTATGCAAGATATTTTATAACAGTCTTGCGTAAAACTTTTGGTTTGTCTCTCAACGTATTTCATTCTTGACGAGTTGACCGATCTTGACCCAACCTGGAATGCTATTCAAAAGAATCTTGTATAAATGAGACTGACACATTGCCTAAAGGCCCTTCCGAGGTTAATAGGATCCAATTCCTGTTTGAATTCATGAGAAAACAATTTCAAATACATTTAAAACATTCTTTATTGATGTAACTCGAGACACGAAGTTTTCATCATATCGTTTGCATTTAAGGGCATCGAAGAGCTGAGTAGAAGACTTAGTGTGATAACTGATATTTAATTAAACAACATGTCTTAGGTTTCGATTTCGTTTAAAACAACATGTTGGTACTTTGTAGAACCCTTACTTTTAATTTAGTGAAGTGTGAAGGCTCAGTCAAATTTAAGAGGCTTACTTAGGCCTAACACGGAATGTTGTAAGACACTGTCATACTGTTCATTTCAAAACATTAATGGCACAATTTATTAGACTTGCCTGTTGATTTAGTAACAATATCTGCATATATTCTAATAAAATTACTGCAATGTCCGAAATAAATAAATCTGTGATACTTGGCGTCAAAACATAAATCATATTCAGAATTCTTACACTTCGTTGTAAAGTTGAGTTCGAAATTTTTGTGACATATATTCTTATGATAATACAAAAACAACTTCCTATCAAAAGGAAAACATACGAAGTATAGCACATTAGGCCTTTTCTCAGAAAAACCACCCATCTCACTCCCTAATCCCCAGTTATTTTTTATATAATGTTCCAGAATGCTGAACGTTTCGATACCAGTGGAAGACATATCCTGAGTATACCCTTCTGGCGTGGAATCAAATCCTCGATTTTAGCGTGGTTAGTTCGTAGACGTACCGCTGTACCAGCCGGGAACAACGTGAAGTGAGAACTATCGACTTCGTGAAACAACCTTTTTGTTGTGGCAAGTTTTAATTTTTGTGTCTTTCGTCAGTAAATATGAAGAACTGCTCGCTCTTCCTATGATTTTCATACAACCTAGTTAATAAGGTTAATTGTTAAGATTTTTGTTTTTAATAACCCAAATTATTACAATCGTCTTGTCTTAAAAACATGAACCTTCTTATAGTCTTGTCTCAGGATCCAGGTTCGCCTAATTTTATTTTTTTGTACATACGAAGAATCACGAAAAACTTTGTTTTAGGAACTTGAACGATTACATAAAACATATAATAAAGTGATTTTGTTTCCCCGGGATGGGACATAATACATGTTTACCCAATAGATAAATTCCTTATATTCACACATCGTTGTTTACCAACTTATTATTGTTCAACTGTAAACTAAAACTATAACTAGTTTAGTTGTATGAATAGTTATCACACAACTTAAAAGTGTTTTGTTTCCCGTATTTTTTCTATACTAAAACAACTCCTCTGTTTTATGAACATGGTCATTATAAAATTTAATTATTTTGTTTCAGAAAGTTTATTCTAAAGAAGTATTTAATCCACATATTTTTAAATGAATTACATTATGACAAGATTACAAAAACAAGTTTATTCGTTTCTTAGTAATTCACGAAAATAAAATTTCTTGTGTACATATTCTCATCACCCGTGTATGTTTCCGAGTGTTTGTACTTGTATTATATTAATTTAACACAAATATGGATGGGAAGAAAACTATAAAATATGATGAACTTCGCAGAATGAACGCCAACTGCCTGTTGTGGAAACACAAGTATAGAGGACGACGTTTCAAAAGTCTTACGCCTTTCGTCTTCAAGTCGACATGAAGAAATATTTTTGATTCACGGTCAAATGTTTCATCCTGAGATTTACTAACTGTAGTGACGAAGGTGAAATTTGGTTGTAACTGTAAAGTCAATATCGATGTAACATTTCTTGAAGAATGTTTATAAAAGCTTTTGATAAATATTTAGAATAAGTTATTCTATAATATAAAAACATTTATTTATAAATGATGCTGCTATCTGTTGGTACAAAAATATTTAAGATGTGTTTCACACAGGTACTTAAAAGTGTATATCATTTTCTCCCACATATTTGTTAGTTTCTATAAAAGATGTCAAAAATATTACATTTCTGGTAAACACTATTCATCATAAACTTAGCATTATCTTTACATTTATCAAACTTTATTCAGTTTATAAGTTGAAACAAACAACACTGTGAAATCAATAAACGAGTCTAAATATTATAAAAATACAAGTGAGGTTTTCTTTAATAAACCCATTGATTAATTTTGTTATTAAAATAATCTTGTCAAAATATACTTATAATAAACAAGCCTAACTGAGCATTTGATTCTGTATCGAAACGTGTTCCTGAAACACACAGACAAACAGATAAACAAAAGTTTTCTTTTAACTATAACTTACACTTTATTTCTTACTTTATTCATTTCATTGTTCTTTATTTTCTGTTACGTAAAAATCAAACTGAATTTCAATGCAAAGTTTATTTATATCAAAAATCAGTTTATAGTAATTTCAATATATTTGTCTTTCATTATATAACCTACGGGGTGTTGATTTAGCAAAGAAAAGATTTCACAACATCATTTCTTTCGGCGATAATCCAGATTCTAAGAAGTTGTAAAAAGAAAAACATATATCCAGTTCAATACAACTTGAATTAACGGGACAAAACTGTCGATGTTGTTCTAAGTTATTTTATTATAACATATAAATATATAAATGTATACCAGTGGGATTTTGTGGTACAAATAATATATCACAGACGTTATTTATGAATCTTATCCTACTTCCTATTACAGCTAATTGTAAAGTACATGTTAAAATGTTCCATTCTTACCCTCTAATAAAACTGAAGATTACTTATGATGTAAAACAATAACAGTCCTTTCTCTTCTCCCAACGACTTATCAATAACTTTAGTGACTTCAGTCGGTAATACCTGATGTAGGTTCTATGCGATAAACAAATTTCACATACACCATTGTGTAACTTTATATTAAATAAACAACGTGTACTGGTGCTCTAATATTTCTCATTTCATATCAATACGTTCTTCTGATGTGTATAAAATTTAAGCTCTTAAACATTACACATTACTTATAAAACTTATTATTTATATTAACACTGAGAAATTGAAAACTCTTTAAATATTCAACAATTTTAAAAACAGTAAAGTTCACAATCCAGCTTTTTACAAAAGTTAACAAAGCAGTGATGACATGGTGTTATTGTTATTAAAAGACCAGAGAATGCATTCTTTTATCATGTAAGATAATGTTCACATTAATAAAAGAGACGTAAACAAAGTCACGAATTATGAAAATTTTGGACTACTCTTTTGCTAATGAGAGAACAACTATGTTTCATACTATAAGGATTTCAATAAACAATCCTCAGATACACGAGCCGAGAGGTATGGCCTAGTGGTTAAATTGATTAACATTATTATTAGAAAAGTGAAACTTTGAAATACTTCCGCATTTAAATGTTGATATTATTACTTATTTATACTAACATGAACATAGAAATTAAGTGAGTTGTTACTAATTACCCTCCGCCAATACGATTTTATGCGTCCAAATGTAGACTGTCATTCATTCTTAGCTCAATATACAATATTTCACTTCTTCCTCCGGAACGTGTTTGTCTTGCTTTTCGTGTTCCTCTTCTTAACCCATCTCTTGAGTTGGGGTCACGGTCAAAAACCAAGCCTACGTCTGGGTCTCTTCTAAACATATTCTTCTTGTATTTTCCATTTTCGTTACGTTTTCCGAAATCTGGTTTCTTTACAAAACCACTTTTATTCCTACATCTGTTAAGAGCTCTGCTATTTTCCCCTATATATTCGTATCCACCATTACCATTGTGGATGTTTCGGGTTATTTTGTTATTTCCGTTTTCAGCGTAATTTCCTACAGTGGAGACCGTAATCACCAAAAGTAGAATTAAATTCTGTAAAAAAATAAATAATTTTTTTATGAAACTATGACCATTATAAAAACAAACTACTTGCTTCTTCTGTGAGGAAATTCTGTAGAACCATAGTTTTTTCACAGAGAGAAACAGTTACATAAACTAGTACGATGTAAATTAGCTTATCCTATAACTTTTACCCATAAAGTTTTAATATTTTATTGTGAAATGTTCAAACATAGAATAGACTATGTATAAAATAAATGGCATTATTCATGTTTAGTCCAAATCGTTTAGCCTAATTTATATTAATAACGGTAATAGAAATGACTTATTAATTTAGTGAATGTAGTCAACATAAAGATTATTTTACTGGTGTTGTGACAGATTCCGCGCGAAGAGCTTGATCGTAAATTCAACATAATTTTCTTGTTTATTGTTTTATATGATGAGATTGTTTGTCACAGTATTATTTTACTGGGAATTCTGTTATACTGAAATAGAATATCTTTCTAAGAAATATGTTATCAATTTATATTTCACTAACAATCTAATGAGATCAGGTCTCTGATGAACAGAAATTAATTTTGGTCTATTTATCTCATATTATTCTGCCACTTCTCACACTGGAATAATACCATGCACCAAATACAAATATTTGTCTCCGGTGAGCTGTGCTAGAGTTTAACCGATAAGTAACTTACAGAATAAGCTGTAAAACACTTACCACTAGCCTCGTCTTCATTCCAGTGCAATAAACAAAAAGACCTTGATATCGGCTCTAAGTAAGTTCGTTATGTTAATAGTGTTCTTCAAATTTACGAACTTTTATAGCGTATTGTAAATACGCAATCATAGTGAAGGCCACAGCTCTGAGTTACGAAACTGTTATAACCCAGATTACTATTTCCTGATTTCAAATTATACAAAGGTCATACTTTATAATTGGCTTCTTCTCCCTATGTATTGGCAAGCGAATTTAAATCACAAACTTTATAGAAATGTTTTCAGTTTTCTTTCTGACACTGATGTACTTTCAAAGTACGGTATCATGTTGAATAAGCCTTATGGGGTTTATATTACTTTTTCCAAAAGTAAAATACAGAGTTATTTGTTTCCCTTCGTTTCAATCTGAATTATTAAAAACTTTTATTTGTTTCTTTTAATGTTATACATTATTATTATTTATTGGTTTGTCACACTCCAAACGAGTTTAGGTTAGGTACAATTACGTTATGTTATGTGAAACTTTTTAAATAAGTTTATTTAACGTTAGTTAGGTGAAAATTTAACATTTTACTTAAATTATACGTTATACGGAGCGTCCAATAATTATTTCTTAATGATTTAGTGTTCTATTTTCATAATACAGACAACTGAACGTATGGGGACCTCAGCAGACCGATGTAGCTTTGCAATAACAAAAACACACAAACACAACTGAATATAAATAAACTTTCCAAACGCTAATTATTTATTGTCAGATACTTATTTAATAACAATTGTTTCACAGTTGGTATAGTATGTGTGATTAGCAAATCATGTTCTCATTAAATATGTTTCATTAGTGTTTCAATAAAAAGCTGTAAACAGATCTAAAATCGATGTGAATATTTACTTTACTTTATCAGCTTGTTTCCGAGTAATTGGTACGTGCTTCGTATGGAATGTTTTATTCTTTTTTTAAGGATAGTTACACTATCTTTATTAATTATAATACCTGTAATATAGGTTATATCGAATGAATCGATATATTTCTTATTAAATTTGGATCCTTTCTGGGTCATTACATCAGAAGCTAGTGAATATAGAAATACTGTTTGACCTTTAACAGTTTTGATGAATCTTATTAAATTCTACAATAATATGGTACACTGTTTTCCTTTATCGCAGGTAATCTGTAGCCATGCAGGAAATATCGAAGTATTAACGTAAAGTAAAGCCAAATACACTGTTCTACAACATTCTTTCAGTTCATTATTGAAAAGGAAACGACGAAAATATGTCAATAGAAATATTGTATGTTGGGACTGGAATTGACAAAAATGGAGAAATCTATAAACTTAAGTTTTATTTTCTAATTGTTTTGAAATCATGATTTCTTTGTTAAATAAATATGTCCTATCAAATATTGTCTGAAATATAGTGATATCTGGTGTGACTCAAACAGTTTAAAAAAAAATTTTTTTTTTCTATGTGCTTGTCAACAAATGAGATTTTGATTCAAGATTATGATAAAATCCCATCTAATAAAGATTTCTGACTGTAGATGATGGTGAAGCACCAACAGTGAATTTAATTAGTCTTACCGCCACTATTTTAATTTCTTAAAATAAAAATAATGGCAAGATACCATGGTATCTTATAAAATAACTGTATTATCAAAAAAAAAATCGACTGTCACCAATCCTGCTTAATTCCAATTAAATATTAAAATTGATCTGTTGATTTAACGTGAGTGTGTAGCCCAATAATTTGTGATTTAGATTATGAGATTAGTGAACAAAATAAAGATGAGTTAATAAATAACTTGCTGCCTGATCAAAAAGCGGAAACGATTGCTGAAGCATTTGCAAATAACATAACAGCGAGACACGGTGTAACCCAGTACTTTCTGATGAATAGAGATGGTAACTTCGTTTTACGTTAGAAAATTACATTGATCAATTGTTAAGTGTCCAGAAAACTGAAACAACTGCTTTCCATCCAGCTGCTACGGTATTAGTAGAAATATTCAACAGAACTTTGCGAGATATAATTTTTCAATATTTTGAGAAAGATAATAAAACTTGGGAAGAGCTGGTTCATTTATTACAAAGTGCTGAAAATGAGTCTACTCTGGAAAGTCCGTTTTTCTATTACATGGTAGAGATGTACTGCTGCCAAAGCAAGAGATAATGACCCAAAAATATTTTATCATGCAGAAGGTTATGATTACAAGACTGAGCTATTACAGAGACTGCGGTTAGTCTTTGAGATATTAAAAAACATTTAATACAACATGCTCAAAATAGAGAGAAACAAACAAATAAAAAGGCGAACCTAATGAAATAAAATTAATATATAAATTGTTGTTATATACCCTTATCGTTAATAGAGGAAACACCAAGAAATAAGTAGAACTGTGGAAAGACACTTTCAGAGCACTTAAACAAACAAGTTCAATCCATTTTGAGAATACAAAATGTGTAAAAAAAAGAAAACAGTTGGTACATGTTAATAGATTAAAGAAACTGAAGAAAGGAAACCCTATCTTTAAGAATATATGATTGATGAAAACCAAGCAACTGACAAAAAATAAAATTAAAGTCCAATCTTATTATTCGAATAAATTAAATTTATCTTATAACGATGAAGAGATAAGTAAAGCCTAGACAGAAAATTAAGAGTTAGAAGACGCTAATACCACATTAGTATCGAGGACAAGTTACAGGGTCTGTGTGTCAAGAACATCTATGACGACGTAAGATGATACTGTTACCCATGATTATAACCTTAGATCACGTGGTCGTGCACCAACTCAACCAGAAGTAATCCTTACCCCTACTAAAAACGAGTGAAATTTTGTTTCCAAGTAGTTGTACATAGACCCACAAATGACATTAACAGAGTTAATGAAACACTTGGTGTGCTAGAAGCTTTTAACGATATATTAAGCAGTAGTCGTAGGTGTAATTAGACTTAAGTTAACAATGCAGGACGTGGATAAACAATATTTAATATTTTGTATATATATATATACTTGTGTCTGAGAGGTTGTCGGACATTTCTCTTTATATGTTTTAGTTGTAGAAATATCTGTCGCTTTACTATCCTTCATTATCCTTTGATGAGTGGAAACATGGCGGCAAAGAACGTATTTTACCAATGAGAAATAAGACGCGTATGATTTTTATTGAAGAAGAAAATCTTATATTATCATGAGATATGTGAATAATTTTCGAATTTTTACACTATGTTCGATTGATAGTTTGATCACAAGAAGAAGTAATATTGTTCGACAAATTTTTTGACGTAAGTAGTCGTGATAATTTCGATGACGGTGGTTCGAAAAATATTGCGTCATTTCATATTACAAATCAGGTAATAGCAATCTGATGTCCATGATACAAGGAGGAACTAAGAAGTATGACACCTTATTTAGACGATATCTTGTTGACATTTGGAAATTTGTTAATAGAATTAAAGTATATTAAATATAGCATCACGATTTCCGATCGGATTCCATGAAAACGTGGTTAAATAGACGCAGATGAAAATGCTTTCAAATTTTTGTTCGCATAAGTAAATACAAACGATTTACGTCAATTAAACAAGAAAATCGAACAACAAAGACAGGTATAAATATAAATGGTTAACTTAACATGTCACTGTAATGAACTGATTAAACCAGTCTCTTCAATTAGATGACCAGAAATTCTCCTAAGTCTTAGTAAACATTAGAAACTTTTGTTTTTCTGAAGTATGATATGAAGATATGTTTCAGTTAAAATCTATTGCTAAAAGAATGTCAAAAAATTACCTTATTTTATATTCATATAATTTACTTAATGTGACCTGTGATTGATATGAAAGACGCTTTAAGGGGCTTAATTAAAGTTGTCAAGTTCATAAGACATGTATATAATAAATTTTGTGAGGTATTATATAGCTGTATTTGTATCAACGTATCTATGTTAGTGTAATGTGTAAGGTTTGGTTTGTTTTAAATTTCGCGCAAAGCTAGACAAGGGCTATCTGCGCTAGCCGTCTCTAATTTAGCAGTATGAGACAAGAGGGAAGGCAGTTAGTCATCATCATTCACTTCCAACTCTTGGGCTACTCTTATACCAACGCATAGTGGGATTAACCATCACGTTATAACGACCCCAGGGTCGAAAGAGAGAGTATGTTTGGTGTGACGGGGATTCAAACCCTAGGCTCTCAGATTACAAGTTGGGCGCCTAACCACGTGGCTATGCCAGGCTGATCTACTTTTATTTAAATTATTAAAAACAAGACAACATGAAGTACAAACAATAAATATTTTATTAAACACGTAGACATGGCGTGACCTGATGGAAAGGTAGCGTTCGACTATTACATAATGTGCTTGTCTCGGATCCCAAACACGGCTATCGAACATGTTCACCTTTTCAGCACGTGTGAGCGTTATAACATTATGGTCAATGCCGCTATTGTTTCGTAAAATAATAGCCCAAGAGTTGGTGATGGGTGTTGTTAACCAGCTGCCTTCCCTCTAGTCTTACACTGCTAAATTAGGGACGGCTAGCACAGATAGCCCTCGAGTAGCTTTGTGCGAAATTCAAAACCAACAAACAAACATTTTCACTTTTTTCATTTTTTTTCTAAAAATAAAAGTATTAAAATACTCAAATGGAATTATTATCTACTTCAAATTCTTTTCGGTTTGTTCAATTTTTAAACATGATTTTAACGATTTCGATTACCAGACAACAATATTTAGGTAATTTTACGTTTCGTTTTTTCTCTCATTATGTAGCAATTCACTTGATGCTTATGTTTAAGTGTTGCTAGAAACATTTAAAAACAATCTTTATTGATGTTACTTTAGACACGAAGTTTTCAGTATCTCGTTTGCGTTTAAGGGTCAAATACCTTAAGACGTTTAGAAAAATGTCAAGGGCGCAGTGTACTAGGAAGTTCTGAGTAGAAGTCTTAGTGTGATAACTGATATCTAACTAAACAACTTGTTTTGAATTTCGATTTCGTTCAAAATAACATGTTGGCACTGAGTCAAACTTTTACTTTTAATTTCGTGAAATGTGAAGACTAAGTCATATTTAACAGAATTAGTTAAGCCTAACACACAAAGTTGTAGGTGTGACTTTAAAGTAATATCGTTCATTATACGATACTCTCATATGGTTCATTTCAAAACATCCCTGCCACAAGTTCTCAGACAGGCCTGTTGGTTTTGTAATAGTATCTGCATATTCTAATGAAATTATTGCAATGTCCGAAAAAACTAAATCTGTCATACTTAAAACTTGACGTCAGAACATATATCACACTTAGGTTTCTTACACTTCGTTGTAAAAGTTGAGTTTGATTTTTTCAGAGATATCTTCTTATGATAATATTAAAACGACTTCCTATCAAACGGAGAACATACAAAGTATAGAATATTAGGCCTTTTCTCAGCGATATCACACATCCCACCCCTAATTACCAATTAAAATTTATATAATGTTCCATGATACTGAACATTTCGAAACCTGTTGAACAAATATCCCAAGTAGACCCTTCTGTATTTGTGTACATAACTTGAAACAACCAACTGAACTGTCCTGAACAGTAGAGCAACACTATCCAGTTAGGGTTCATTTCAACAGGAACAAAACATTTTTTGTGAATGAATATATGTTGACTTACATATTTATGTTTCGTTTGCTGTCCGTGTTTAATGACGTCACTAGTTTATAACGGGTGGTGTGTGTGTTTGTGTTTTTTCATAGGAAAGACACATCGGGCTATTTGCTGTGTCCACCTAGGGGAATCGAACCTCCGATTTTAGCGTTGTAACTCCGTAGACTTACCGCTTTATCAGCGAAGGTCAAAGTAAAGCGAGTATAGCGTCAGTAAATATGAGGTAGAATCCTCGTTCTTCAGACGAGTGCTATAGAACCAAGTTAATGGTAACGAATTTTCTTTGAACAACCCAAATTATTATAAAGTCTCGTCTTACAGACAGGAAGCTTCTTATACTCTTATCTCAGGATCCAGATGAGCCTAATGATATTTTTGTGTATATGCAAAGAATCACGAAAATCTTTGTTTCAGGAACTTCAAAGATAACATACAATAATGAGACAAAAGAACAACTTTACGAAGATATTTTTGTTTTACCTACGGTTTTGTCGTTAATAAAAACTAACAAAAAATATTCCAAACAATTACAACGTAGAGGTTCCAAGCAAGCTTTATCTAAAACCACACATGAGTACAATCCATTAATAAAAGGTAAAACAATGTATGCCATGAACTAATTAAAGAAGTTAATTAAATAACGAATAGTTATAAGTTAGTTTGGTTTTTGAATTTCGCGCAAAGCTACACGAGTGCTATATGCGCTAGCCGTCCATAATTTAGCAATGTAAGAAGGCAGATAGTTATCACCACCCACTGTCAACTTTTGGGCTACTCTTTTAACAACGAATAGTGGGATTGACCGCCACATTGTAATGCCCACATGGGTGAAAGGGCGAGCATGTTTCTTGTGACGGGGATTCGAACTTGCAACCCTCAGATTAGGAGTCGAGCTCTCTACTCAAGTGGCAGCTAAAGAGTAACACGAAAACAAAGATGAAACATGAAGTTTTGAATTTGAATTTGTATGTTCCTCGAGATTAGATTATGATGCTCTAGTAATCTACAAAAATCTAAGAGCCATATCGTACCTTCATCGGCCTCCACAGCTGCTAAATCGTTTCTCGGAGAAACTCGTCCCAAATGAAATTTTATATTTTGTCCCAGGATGTTGAACGAAACAGAATAAAAGGTATTTTTCGAATGGGTGTTTTTTTTTTTCAGAAATATCTTTCATTTACATAAATTATTCGTATTTGTTTAAGTTTTGCTTCATAATTAACTGAACCAGCGTATGAGAACCAAACTTTTGTCCCTCTATTTGAGGGTGCGTTTCCTTTCTTACATCAGGATATCTGCTGAGTCCACCGAAGGAAATCGAACCCATAATTTTAACGTTGTATATCCGCAGACGTACTGCTGTACCAGCGGGGGACTCCTAAAACGTTTAACAGTTTTAAAGAATCTTATTAAATACAACAATAACATATGAAACTGTTTTCCTGCATCATAGTAAAACTGTAACTATGCAGGAAATATGGAAGTGTTAAAGTAAAGTAAAGCTGTTTCAGTAATTTATTCAAAAGGAATCGGTGAAAATAGGTCAATAAAATATTATATGTTGGGAATGGAATTGAAAAAAAAATGTAGAAACCTATAAATTTAAGTTTAATTGTTTTTTAATGTTTTTAAATTAGGATTTCAGTTATTAATGGAAGTTTTCAATAAATTTTTTCAGGAATATAGTGCCATCTAGTGTGACTCAGACAATATAAAAGGAAATAAAAAATGATTTATTTTACGTTTGTGTCAGTTGACTAAAAATATTTTAATTTAAGATTATGGTAAAATCACATCGAATAATGATTTCTGACTGTAGATGGTAGTATCAAAAGCGAAGTTTAATTAGTCTGATGGTAAAGCATCAACTGTGAACTGTATTAGATTGATAGCTAATGCTTTCTTTTGTTAAAATGAATATAGGTCATAGTATTTAGTAAAATATTGTATTATGAAAGAAAGCTTCTACTGTCGCGAATAGTAGTACTGTAGCTGTACCTAGGATAAAAAACGACATTAATAGAGTTAATGTCAGATTTAGTGACGAAACTAGTTGTGCACTACGACCTTTTAACAATATATAAAGTTAAATGCATAGCTGTAATTAGAATTACGTAGACAATACAGGATATATATAGACATTACTGAATGAGTTATATAAATATGTGTCTGTGATTGTAAGATTTATATGTTTTAGCAGTTGACGTATCTGCAGGTTTAGAACGATAATTATTATATAGATGAGTGTAAACATAGTGGTAAAGAATGTGAGTATTGTACCACTAGAGAGTAAGACGGTCATGATTTTTATTGAAAAAGAAAATTTTATATTATCGTGAGATAAGTGGAACATTGCTGAAAATATACCGTTTCCACAGTACATTCGATTAATAGTTTGATTACGAGAAGAACTAATATTGTTCGAGAAATCGTTTTATATGAGTGGTCATGTTAGTTTCGATTTCATGTGACAAATTCCGGAACAGCTATCTCATGTTCAGTAATGATATTATAGGAAATATTAACAGGAAATAAATCCTGTTAAGAAAGAATATTTGTTATTAGATTTAAAGAATATTAAAAATAGCTTTCCTATTTCCGATCTAACTCCAAAATGTGGTTTAATAGACGCTGGTGGAAATATTTTGAAATTTTGGAACCACAGATAATTTACGTGAATTAAAGAAGAAAACATAACATCAAAAACAAGTATCTATATAAATGTTTAATTTAACATGTGAGTATAATGAATTAATTAAACCAGACACTTGAATTACATGAGAAGGAAATTAAAAATGTATCATTAAGCCCTAGTAAACATTACTACCACTTTGATACATACCAAAATATGACTATCTGAGCGTCAAAAAGCAAAAACTAAAATGTTAGTTTTCAATTCTAGAATTCAAAATTTATTTATTAATATTATGCCTCTCGATTCCGTGAAGGAACATAGGGCCGCAATCGCTTGCGGATTCATTAACAGGCTGGTTTTTTTAAGTGAGTAGATTGTTAGCACACTGCACAACCCCCAACCACGAGGAGAAACTTTACCCGTCCCTAATTTTGCAGTGTAAGACGATAGGGAAGGCAGCTAGTCATCACCACACACCGCTAACTCTTGGGCTATTCTTTTACCAAAGCCTAGTGGGATTGACCGTCACATATAACGCCCCCACGGCTGAAAGAGCGAGCATGTTTAGCGCAACTGGGATGCGAACCCGCGACCCTCGAATTACGAGTCACACGTCTTAACACACTCGGCCATGCCGGGCCAGAATTCAGAATAATTATCAACAATTATCATTTAAAGTTGAAAATAGTGTGACTGAGTTATCTACGTCAGTACAAGTAGTGTAAATAGCTGGAGACGGAAAGGTGAGTTCATGGTTTATTCGTGCAAGTGAATTACATAAACTGTCAGATGAAATTATTGTACATAAAGTGAAGTAAAGACAGCCGCAGTAAAGGATTCACAATGAGTGTTCATAAAGATACCTTTAAAAGTAACAGATAGAAAATTCCAATTATTTAGGATTGTATACTTAAACCATTCGTTAGCTCTAACTGTGGAAATGACAGAGAAAGTTATGGTGAAATATATACAAGGTTCCATAGTATATATGATCCTGAATTATGCAAAAATAGAATAATTTTATATTTGCAAATTTGACACCAGGAACTTGATTATTTTATCTGTAAAAAATGAACTTACCTTTTCAATAGTATGCCCTAAATGAAATATAAATCGGTTTCGGTTATCGAACTGACGTAATTAAATTAAAGAATAGTGGATATCTTAGATTGTCTAGAACTTGTTCTACTAAAATCCAGTGAATTACTTTATTCTATAGATTAAGAAGTAAAACTAAATATACAGGAAATCTGTTAAGTATAAGAATTTCCCTACGGGCAAGAACTATTGACTATAAAAGAGTTACCGCTTATTCACAATATAAATATTGATTCACATCTTAAAGGCCTGTGAAACATATGAGATGAAATCCGAAACTTGACCTGTTCGAGAGCTGGGTAAAGCTTCATCTAATTTCAACAACATGTAGACCACGTGAAAGCTAAACCAATGATGATTATAGAACAACAATAATTCTATAAAACATGTTGAGAAAGTTTCCGCTGCTCGTTTAGCGTTTAGTCTGTAATTAGTTGACGTTATCGAGGTTTGTAAAGGGATTGTGGAAACTATGGACACTGTACTAATGAGTGGAACTAGGAAGAAACTGTAACATCTTGACACCACTACAGTATGGAATAAAGTTACGGAGGATTGATTACTGAGAAACTTAAAACAACCTCCAATATAAACAGCTGGCTTATTGATTAAATATCGATAACAAGAATGTGAGTACAGATACAAAAAAGATCTCAGGGTCGAATATTTGGCCATGTATTAATATTTCTTCTAGAATATATTTTTTTCGAATTGTTAATACCAGAAAAAACAGACAGATATTTACTACTTTATTCAGTTTATTGTTCTCTTTTTCTATTACCGAAAAAATCAAACTAAATTTCAAAACAACGTTTTTTATTTAACATTAAGTTTATAGTAATTTCAAGTATATATTGTTCCTTCACTAAAAAAACCTAAAGTTTGTTAATTGAATAAAGTTCACATTTCAGAACACAATTTCTATCGGCGATAATTCAGATCCTAAGACGTTGTGAAAATAAAAACATATATAAAGTGTTATTTAAGTTGAGATAACACCTCATATTGTGGATGTTGTTAAAAGTAAGTTATTTAATTAACGTTAATGACTTTTAAACGATTGGGAATATTCATTCGTGATGACGAGAATCTTAATTGAAGTGAAAATGTATCTGAAGACGTTTAGTTTGGATATTGAAACTTTTATTAAGATAAAGAAGAGAACTACGTTTCCACCTTATTAGGTCATCTTCATGTTTATAAAGAGTAAGAAACTTTCTTTTTGTTAATCTGAGGACGTTTATGTTTTAAGACATCTATTAATTATTTGATTACTGTGTAATTGGTTTCAATATGCACTACAAATTAATCTATATGTTTAATTTGTTTATTTATATAATTCTCGTTAAATATTCATATAAACCACGTATATATATATATCACTGTAATCTAATGTAACAAGTAATATATCACACACTCTATTACACTCATGAATCTCCTCTTCTTACAGCTACTTGTAAAGTAGAAGTTAAAATGTTTTATTCTCACCCTTTAATAAAACTGAAGATTACTTGTACTCCACAAACACAGTTATCCTCTCTTTTCTCCCAGCGACTTATCGATGACTTTTGTGACTTAAATTGCTAATATCAAGGGTAGGTTATGTGCAATAAATAAAATTCAGATAGCCCTGTTTCTTTCCATTAAATTAACAAGGTGACCTAAGGCCCTTATGCTTCTCATTTTAATCCAAATACGTTTTTAATGCGTATAAATTTTAGCTTTTAAATATTACACATTACTTAGAAATTCAATTAACCATCAGAAAGCAGCAAATTCTTTAAATATTCAACACTTTTAGAAAATTAAAGATAACACAGCAGCTCCTTCCAAAAAATAACAAACCAGTGACGATATGACGTGATAGTTATTAAAATACCACGCTATGCATTCTTATATCATGTGAGATAATATTGACATTAATAAAAAATACAGGATTGTGTCCTTACCCTTAACCTTAAACAATTCGTTTGCTCTAACTGTTGAAATGTCAGAGGAAAATATGTTGAAATGTGTAGAATGTCCACTTAGAGTATGTGACCCCAAACGATGTAAAAATAGAATGATTATCACTAACCCATCTTAATCTTATAAAATTAATCTTATGACATATTCCCTATATTACGGCTAATAATATGTATTAATATTATTCACTAGATATATTATCATACTCTGATCACCATTGGTTTATTAAATCAGAATTCGTGAATACAATAAAACCGTTTGAGTTTTAACAGTTACGATGAATCTTATCAAATTCCCAATAAATTGTCACAGTGTATTCCCATATCACAGTAAAACTGTAACCATGCAGGAATTATGAAAGTGTTAACGTAAACTAAAGCCAATGTGCTCCTTCTTCTACTCTGTTTTTGTTAATTGTTGTAAAAGAAACGACCAAAAAAAATAAATAGTGTTAATTTATATTGGGACTTGAATTGCCAAATATGGAGAAATCTATAAATTTAAGTGTTATTCTTTTTAATGTTCTGGAATATAGTGTCATTTAATGTGATTCAAACAGTGTAAAAGGATAGCAGAAAAGACTGTTTTTGTGCTTGTCCGCAAAGTGGATTTTAATCGAAGATTTTAATAAAATCACATCTAATAATGATTTCTCACTGTAGATGGCAGTAAAACATCAATAGTGAATTTAATTA
Organism: Tachypleus tridentatus; assembly: GCF_004210375.1. Classification (NCBI taxonomy): domain Eukaryota; kingdom Metazoa; phylum Arthropoda; class Merostomata; order Xiphosura; family Limulidae; genus Tachypleus; species Tachypleus tridentatus. The sequence goes on from NC_134830.1 coordinate 155,001,558, forward strand.
GTTTTACTGCCACTGCTTTCATTTGTAAAATAAAAATCGTGGATAGATCCCATGGTATTTAATAAAAAACTGTATTATCAAAGAAGCTTCACCTGTCACCAATTCTACTTCATATTTCACAAACTCACTTAGAGAGTTGGTTAATTAAAGGTTAAAATAGATCTGTTATTGGAGTTTTCATTTGTGTTCGTCACATGTTTTGACATATTAATAGGCTTCATAAATTAAATTACATAAAACATATTTTTGTATTAGAAACATATTTTCCATAATTCAGACACGCAGACCACGAAATTAATATTTATTTTTTCTATCTGGTTGGAATTGTTTACAAATCTGGGAAAAAATAACTCTCACTTGGACCAATTTATTATTCCCTGTATCACAAAGAATATTTTTTATTATTATGTTTTCAAAGATAAATGTAAACAAGCTGAAGGAAAGAGAAGAACATTTGTAACAAATAAATATATATCTTCATTCATCTAGAAATTTTCTGGAAATCTTCGTCTTATATTTTCAAAATTATATCTTGTGGTCTCTCTTATGTTTCAACTTGGTATCCGGATGACACTGTGTAGCCATTGTTTATTTTTCTAGTGTTTATTACGTGCGTTTTCGGCCCGTTGACAGAAAAACGTGAAAACGTTTTATAACTTGGCTGTCAACTCTAACGATATTTACGTAGGAACCGAATAAGTAACAGGACCAGATACATATGTTATGACTGGGTATAAAACCTTTTAGATTTCTTTAAGAACAATCAATGTACAACTGCCACTCACATTATTCATAGACTGCAGTTCATACTATTTGTATTAATTAATTTAGCAATATTGTTGTAATAAACCAGTAAATGTTTACATGAAAGAAAAGGTGAAAGAAAAGAAATTCTTCTTTACCACGTAGTAGTAGTCAAGGTCACTAACAGAGAAACATTAGCTGCAGTAGTACAGCATCATGTGAGGAATAGGAAACACCAGACACCACAGAATAAAATAAATAGGGAATCATTTCTTTGGAAATATGTAAGAAAACATAAAGAAGGCGTAATAACATCACTTAAACAATATAGAGGTTATTTGTATGACAAGTGACCCTGGTCGTACAAAGAAGGTTTAACACATAATAGGGTTAAATGACAATAAATCTATAACTCAGAGACCTCATAGAGTGCCAGCGAAAGACTTGTTTTAATGAAAACATTGTGTGAAAGATATGCTTTTAGAAGAAGTAACAGATGACGGTATCAGTCCACATGCATCCCCGGTTGTATAAGTTCCTTCGAAGGACGTAAAGTTTGGTTTTAAATTGGTGAATGTTGTTACAGTTAAAGATATTTATCTGTTACGTAATATACAGGAAACTTTAGAAAGGTGAAGTAATATTAAATACTTTTCGTCTATTGATTTCAAAGTGGGTACTGGTAGGTAATAATAAAAGATAAAGCTAAAACTACTTTCGTCTTACCTTCAAGTAAATATCAGTTCAACAGAATGTCCTTTTGTTTATGTGATACTCCTTCAACATTCCAGAGATTAATGAATATCGTATTATAACATCTACAATACTGAGAAAGTTTATGTTACTTCTATTACGTTATAGTGTTCGCCACGACCATAGATGAACACTTAGAAAGACTGAAACGTGTATTTGATAGGTTACGAGAAGAAACTTCAAAGGTTAAATGAATCAAATGTCAGTTCTTGATAAAAGAAATGGAATATCTAGACGTTCTGAAACCTGACATTAAAAGCTAAGGAATCCGTGCATTGATAGGATAAAAGAAATAGAATATTTAGGTCGTTTGGTAACCACAGACGATGTAAAACCTGATACTAAAACGTTAGGTATCCGTGAATTTGTAGGAATTTATAGAAGATTTATTCTATATTTTAAGTTATTGGCAAAACCTGAAATTAAGCTAACTATGAAGGAAGCAGAAGTCATGTGAGCAGATAAAAGACAAGGAACATTCGAGAAATTACGAGACGTTGTATTAAATCACCCTTTTTAAGTTACCCAGATGTTAGTAAAGAAGTTATCATAAACACAGCTACTTCACGCTAAGCTATAGATACGGTAATATGACAATTAGATAAAAACAGAAAAAAAAAAAAACATCCTATAGCTTATCACAATAGACAGTTAGGAGAAGCTGATATAAATCACTCAGTCACATAACAAGAATGCTTAGGCGTAGTGCATGGAATTTCACAAACGAAAGACACGTCCACACAGTAAAACGTTCCATTCCAAGAAGTGCCAGGTTTATCCACACCATCTCAGATAGTAGCTATGGATGTTTTTGGTTCATTACTTACTTTATACAGAGGACAAAAATATGTGTTTGTCATCGCACTCTATTCAACTAGGTATATCGAGGCAATATGCTTGTCTGTTCAAAAACGGAAACCATTGCTGAAACATTTGTAAATAACATATTAGCTCGACACATTGTACTCCAGGACTTACTGACGGATAGAAATAGTAACTTCCTTTCCAAGTTAATAAAAGATATTTATCAATTGTAAGGAGTCAAGAAAACAGAAATAGTTACTTTTATCAGCTGCTACTGTATTAGTAGAAATATTCAACAGAACGTTGCTAGATATGATCTATCAATACCGTGAGAAAGATCAGAAAACCGGGAGAAAGCTGGTTCATTTATTACAAAAGTACTGAAAATTAGTCTACTCTTGAAAGTCCGTTCTTTCTCTTACATGGTAGAGATGTAATGCTACCTATACAAGAGATAATGACCCCTAAAATATTTAATCATGCAGTAGATTATGATCACAAGACTGAGCTATTACAGAGAATGCAGTTAGGTTTTGAATTAACTATTAAACATTTGATCAAAGCTCCTGAACATTGAGAGAAACAAGGAAGTAAAGAGACGAAAACTAATGATATAAAATTAAAATATAAACTACTGTTATATAGCCTTATTGTTAAGAAAGGAAATACCAAGAAACTATAGAAAACAATTGGTACATGTTAACATATTAACGAAACTGAAGAAAGGAAACTCTGTCAGAACGAATATACGACTGATGAAAACCAGTTGATGACAAAAAAGAAAAATGTTTGTATCTAATCAAATTATTCGAATAAACTAGATTTATCTTATGATGATGAAGAGATAAGTGAAGCCGAGATAGAAACTAAAACATAGAGGACATTATTACCATATATTAGACTATGGAAATGTTGAGATAGATGATCTTACGCATAGAATATCAAGTAACGTCAATGTCCCTTTACCCGAGGAGAGTAAATAAAGAACGTCTATAACGACGTAAACTGATACTGTTACCTGTCATTATAACCTTAGATCTCGTGGTCCTGTACCAACTCAACCAGAAGTAATCCTTACCCCTACAAGAAGACCAGTGAAATTCCTTCCCTAAGTAGTTCCACATGCACCTAAAAACGACGTTAATAGAGTTATTGTTCGCTCCAGAAAGCAACACGTGGTGTACAAGAATGTTTTAACAATGTTAAGACATATGTGTAGTTCTAAGTAAGATTAAGTAGACAGTATAGGATGTGTATAAACATTATTAAATATGTTATACATATGTGTGTGTGTTGGTTTTGAGACATTTATCTTCATATGTTTTACTTGTGGCATATCTGCAGTTTTACTTCGATCATTATCCTACGGGTGAATGGAAACCTGGCGGCACAGAAAGTAGTATTTTACCAGTAAAAATAAAACTGGAATATTTATTATTGAGGAAAGATCTTTTATATTTTCAGGAGATAAGTGCATAATTTTCGGAGATATATCATATTCACAGTGTGTCCAATTAATAGTTTGATTACGAGAAGGACTAATATCGTTTGAGAAATCTTTTGACGTAAGTCGTTGTGTTAGTTTAGATGAAAGTGGTTGTGAAAATATGACGTCATTACATGTGACAAATCAGGGAACAGCTATCTTGTGTTTAGTAATGGTCTTACAGGAAGGATTAATTCAGTACTTTTCGACGTAAGTTCGACGATATCTTATTTAGATAGTAGATTTGTTATGAGAATTAAAGGATATTAAAGACAGCGTTTCTATTTCGGATCGGATTCTCCAAATTTTTTTAATAGATGCAATTGAATTGTTTTGAAATTTCTATTTGGATCCGCTACCACACAAGATTTACGTGAATTAAACAAGAAGTTTAACATGTGGCTATAACATATTAATTAAACCAGAAACTTGAATTACATGACCGGAAATTAGAAAAGTGACCTAAGCACTGGAAAACATTACTAATTCTTTGATACATACCAAAATAAGACATTCTACGCTTCAAAATACAGGAACTGAAAGGTTACATTACAATTCTAGAATTCAGAATCAGTAACTACTATTATCATTTACAGTTGGAAATAGTGGGACTGAGTTACCTAAGTTAGTACAAGTATTGTATGTAGCTACAGGTGGAAAATTAAGTTCATGATTTATATCTCCAAGTACAAGTGTCACATGAAATTATTATACATAAACTGAAGTAAAGAGTGTTTATAGAGATATGTTTGAAAGCAACAGATGGAAAAAATCTGAAATAAAATTACCTCCATACTTACAATCTGTGAAACCTATATTATGCATGGACTGATCTAAAGACAAAACAGTTTTTGTACCAACAGATGTCAGTATGATGTATAAATATTCCTTTTTATATTTAGATAATTTATTCTTAATGTTTAGAAAAAAAACAAACTTTTATTAACATTCATCAAAAAATGTGACATCTTTATTGACTTGTCATTGACTTTCAAATTTTTCACCTTTGTCATTACGAGTAATAAATTTCAGTGTCAAACATTTCACCATGTAGTAATATTTCTTCTGGACCGTTTCTTTTTCCAGTTGTCAACTTCTTCGGTCTTATCATGAAGTAGATTTGACTATAATATCAAAATACAAAGAAATACCTATTACATTAAACGAAATTTTTCTGATGATGACAAAATATGTTTTTTTTTCGTGAAATAGTGGAATGTGGTATTCAACTAATCTATCTAACCGATAACATTGTAAGATAGTTGAAATTATAAAATTTGCATTAATTCCACCGTATTTTGGGGAAGGGGGATCGTGGAGAAATAAATTCTAAAGTCGGTTTTGGGTAATGATTGTATCGATGTACAAAATTATGATTCAGCCGTTTTGCTGTTTTTTTACCAGTCATGTGTTGTAAGGAAATGATTTTATATTGTCATATTTTTCACCATTTAACGTTTAAAGAACATATATTACGACAACTGAATTTATAGAAGAATTTTATTTTTACAAAATTAATACACCAGGAACTTGAGTATCTTATATGTGAAAGATAAACTTACCTTATTGATATTATGCCCTAAATGAAATATAAATCGGTTTTATTATCGAACTGAGGTAATTAAATTAAAGAATAGTTGATATCTTAGATTGGCCAGATATCAGAATACCCGGGCAAGAACTATTGACCATAAAAAGTTGCAGTTAATTGAGAATATAAATGTAGATTCAAGTCTGAAAAAAAACTGTTGCACATAAAAGATGAAATCTGAAACTTGCCCTGTTCGATAGCTGGGTAAAGTATCAAGGAATTTTAACATGTAAACCACGTGAGAACCACACAGAAAGAAGTAGCGTAGATACGTGGAAGTCGACTGATTTAGTAATGATAATATCATGTTTCTTGTGATAATATTAGTAAGTAGTGTGTTACACACAACACGTGAAAGATTTGTTTTAATCACATATTGGAAGTTACATAGGCTGTGTAAGTTCAAAAATAATACCTGAACACGGCCAGTCAACAACAGAAGTTTGTCTTACTCATAGGCCACTGAAATGGTTGAATTATGTAAGAATAGCCCATCTGGTTTTAATGTAGAGCAATTTATGATAGCTTAATATTAATATTAAATTGGTAACTAACGGTCGTGATTAGCTGATAATAAAATAAGCATATTGATCAAAATTAATAGAATTAATAGTTATTTATATATATATATGTTCGACCATAAAAAATGAATCTTTCGAAAACCGGTGTAGAAGGACAAGATGAATTTTCCACAGATGATAACAAAAGAAGTTATGAATTATTAACACAAAACATTTAATCAATGACAGATAAAAGAAAACCGACATCACGATAGTGTTATTCCAGAAGAAGACAACTTGAGCCAAGAAGTGTTAAGTATTATATCGAAGTACGTGTAAAACAGTGAAGTGCGCGAGTAATTACAACATTCATTTCGGTAAAGACATTTCCTGTATGAGTTTTAAGATAAGACCAGGGAAGAACTAATAGTGGAAGTAAGAAGAATGAAGACGTATCTTGATTGTCACAGATAGTGTCCAGTTTGACGTATTTATTAAACTTAATATAATATAAAGTATACCTGTATTTATCACTTTTCTTTCAGTTTATTTTTCTCTCAAGTATTATATGGTTAAGTGTCATATTGGTAATGAATTACATGTGTATAATTTGGATCATTCAATGTGTTTACGAACCATTACTATATCTATGAACAACTTTATAATGAATACCTGGTATATACACTGGTGGCCAAAATATTCAGGCCAATGATCATAAAGAAAAAAATAAACCTTTTCATTGTCAGACTCAACCACTTACTTGAGTAGAACATCGAAAGGTGAAAATAAGAAAAGGGAAAATAAAAATAAAAACGTTTTTAACATTTAATAGGGAAAATGTAAACAAAAAAAAATTTATCCTAAATACTAACTGGTCAAAAGTTTAAGACCATACTGAAATGAAGCGTTAATCGGTAAACACGTAACGAAATTTAGCTCAATTCATGGCACTCGTATTGAACGAAAATCTTCTTAGGTTGTGACAAAGATAAGACTGAAAAATTTCTTTTTAAAAAACTCTTTTTTTTTAGCCGTAATAGAATGAACACAAAATTGGCGGTCAAACTCCTAGCTACACTTGTAACATTGATAATAATTCTAAAGAAAATATTTATTGATTAAGTAGCCTGGCCGCGTTGTTTGTTCTATTTGGGGCATATAAGTATAGCTACCAGTTTGGCCTACAATTTTGATTTCATTCCTTTAAGTTACACATTCAGTCTTTCTTGGCCCCATATCACTTACACATCTAACCTGTCTCTGATTAGACTTTTTATGAATGCACATTAACAAATCACATCATATAAAGAATTTATAACATCACAAACTATATTATTCAGAACAGAGCTTTACAGATACGTTTCCTTCTCTAAACAGTGTTAATAGCTTATTTATAGTAACGCCATGGAATGTAGACTAACAGATTCTTGTCATTAATCCAATGAAATCGACATAACTCTATCAAGCATTATCATTTTAGCTAAATGCTTAATATAACATCTCCTGATGCTATTCGTTCTTTAATTAGCATAATTTTCTAAAATATAGTAAAATTGTGCAGAAAAGTTGACAGAGAATAATTATTAACAACCGTCCACTGCTGTGATTCCTTTGAAAACTTGAGCTAGAAACAGCTAATCTAGTTTGCTTATCGTAACAAATATTTTTGTATCTCCTCGTGCTTTCATCATATGGGTTTGTTGCTCTAAATCAGCCGTCATTAATCCTAATGACGATAAACCAAAAACGGTCCACTTTTAATCGTAAGTGAAGCTGTATTTTAAAAATGTAAGACCGATAACTCACTTGACGTTTTACGTAGGCATGTGCAGGTATTTTCGTCAAGTTAAAGCGCTTTGAGCGAAATAACTTGGCATATGTGGCTTGTATTTATATCAAATTATTAACATTATTTACTGGTAAAGAATTCAACTGTTTATATACAGCGGTTTTCTGTATCTAGGCGTACTTCAACGGCATACATTATGACTGGATTTTAATTTCTATACTGGGATAGATAGAACGTATCAGAGATTGTATTCTATGATACAATCTCTCTGAACCTTCTTCAGTACGATAAAATTAATTTATCTTTCTAAATTGTAACACAAGACGCTATTATTCTAAAAATACGACTGTTTCAATCTTAAGACACCGATTAACAAAATAAATTTTTCCTTTCGTAAGACAAACATAAAACGTTTCGCTAAAACTCTCACTGATATCTTAGATTTTCAGAAACATTAATGTTGTTATAAATTTCATGAAACGTCTCAGTGCACTATATGGTCTGTAAAGAACATCAACTATTGTTATGGTTAGGTAGAAACATAATGATAACACTGTCCGATAGAGGGAAGTAAGTATGAATTAATGATTGTTCCTTTGTTTTGAATTTCGCCCAAAGCTACACGAGGGCTATCTGCACTAGCTGTCCCTAATTTTACCGCGTAAGACTGAATTGAAGGAAATTAGTCATCCCTGCTTACCGCTAATTCTTAGGCTACTCTTTTACCAACGAACAATGGAACGGGCGAACATTATAACACCCCCACAGTTGAAAGGACGAGTATGTTTGGTATGATGGAATTCGAACCCGCGACCCTCGGATTACAAATGAATTAATGAACATTTTATTATGGAAATACATAACAATTTTTTTTAATATAAAGTTTGAATTTTCTTGATATAAAAAACAAATGACACTTTGTTTTGAATTTCGCACAAAGCTACTGAGGGTTATCTGTACTAGCCGTCCCTAATTTAGCAGTGTAAGACTAGAAGGCAGCTAGTCATCACCACCCACCGCCAACTCTTGGGCTACTTTTAACAACAAATAGTGGGATTGACTGTCACATTATAACTCCCCCAAAGCTGGGAGGGCAAGCATGTTTGACGAGACGCTGGCGCGAACCCCGAGTTACGGGTGACACGCCTTACACGCTAGACTGTGCCAGGCCTGCAAACAACCCAAACAAAACGTTTTTATATATATTATGTAATTCCTTTACTTTGTTTGCTACATTGCCATACCTCAGTAACTAAACATTCCCGTCAAATCAAACATGTTTGCCCTTTCAACCGTGGGAACGTTATAATGTTATGGCCAATTCCACTATTTGTTAGTACAAGTGTAGCCCAAAAGGAGGCGTTGGTTGGTGATGGCTAGCTGTCTTTCCTCTAGTCTTAGCGCAAAATTAGGGATGGCTAGCTCAGATTGTCCTCGTAAAGCTGACCGCAAAATTCGAAACAAACCAAAACAGAACTTAACATTATATTTACTTGGCTAAGATTACCAATGATTTGTTAATTGGCAAATTTTGGTCAACAAACTCGGGGAAAATTCTTTCGTGACATTTACTCAATCTTGAGTACAACATATTTCAGATTATTAATATGTAACGCAAATAATGTGGTCCTAAAATCATTGAATGACAACAAGTCAATATGTTATTTCATTACAAACGACAGACATTTTCAATAACGATATCAAAATTTGACACAATTAATTTTGAGCTTCAAATTAATCTCTTCAAGAAATTAATCAGTATGTTCCCAAATTTTAAAAATAAATTTAGGTATATTATTTATTCTCTATTGCGAAATACCTTTAGCAACAAAATTATTAAAGATGTTAACTTTTATGTTCAGTTGGTTTGATTTATTTCGAATTTCACTCAAAGCTACTCGAGGATTATCTGCGTTAGTCGTCCCTAATTCAGCAGTGTAAGACTAGAGGAAAGGCAGCTAGTCATCACCACATACCGCCTACTTGGATTACTTTTACCAAGAGAAGAATTGACTATCACATTATAACGCCCCACGGCCGAGAGGGCCAGCTGTTTAGTGTGATGGAGATTCGAACCCGCGACCCTCAGATTAATTATGAGTCGAGTGCCATTTCAACCACCTAACCTTTTCGGACCTTTTTGTTTGATTAAAAAAATTTAATTCGTGATCAAGTCCTTCATGTCCAGGTGGTTTCGATTCATAATCGAAGAATCACAAGTTCGAATTTCCATCACATCAATCATGCTCGCCTTTTCAGCCGTGGGGGAGCATTATAATATGATGGCTAATTCCACTACTCGTTGGTAAAAGAGTAGCTCAAAATTTTGCGGTGGATGGTGATGACTAGGTGCTTTCGCTTTAGTCTTACACTGCTACATTCGGGATGGCTCGTGTGGATAGTCCCCGTGTAGCTTTTCGCGAAATTCTAAAACAAACAGACAAAAATGCAAACTCTAAACAACAAAAACTTTGATCTTAGCTCTTTTATTTCTCACAAATATTCCCTTAAGTTATGACAGCGCTATATCACCGCCACTATTCAAATACGTAACCTTCCAGAATACCTTTAACATGTTAACTAGATTGCAGCTAAGATCGTTCTTCCTTTATCGCACAGTGGTATGTTTGTGGACTAACAACGCTAAAAACCAGGTTTCTATACCAATGGTTTTTCAGAAAACAAATAGCCCGTTTAGTAGCTTTGTGCTTAATTACAAACAAACTCTATATTTATGCTTATATTCCTTTGTATATTTTATATATTACTTTAAGTAATTAATTACTGATGATAAAAATTCCATTTGATTATAGAATAGTATAAAATATACGGTGTAATTTTTATAAAGTGCTTTTTGACCTTTTTGTAAATTAGCTGAGAGGTTGTTCATTTAGTTTCTCGCAGAACTGCTATAGGGCCTAAAATATTTGTTAACTATTGTTGCTTTTGTTGGTAATTTCAATATTATTTATTAAAGTTAAGTTTTCCAAATAGAATGAGATCAGGGATGAATAAATTTTATTATTTAAATTCAGATCTTTATACCCAATCAATTTTCGAAATAGAATCAAAATAAGTTTTTAAGAATTTGTGAAATATATTTTCAGTAAACCTTATAAATTGAAAATATTATACACACACAATATATACATACAATAACATTTCACATTCAACACAATTTCCAGAATAAACATTTGACACACTTAATTTTTAATTTTGAACTATAAATTAATCTAAAAAAAAATTAGTGAGTATGTTCCCAAATTCAGTTAGATTATTTATTTTCTATTGCAAAATACCTTTCGCAACAAAATTGTTAAAGATATGCAATTTTTTGTTCAGTTTCATTTGATTTGTTTTGAATTTCAGAGAAAGCAACTCGTGGATTATCTGTAAGATAGACGGAAGGCAGCTAGTCATCACCACCCACCGCTAACTCATGGGCTATTCTTTTACCAACGAATAGTGAGATTGACCGTCACATTATAACGCTTCCCCGGTTGAGAGCACGAGTATTTTGGTTTGACGTGGACTCGAACCCACGATTCTCAGATAATGAGTCGAGATATAATGAGGGAATTTTAACTATTACAGAACGTTTTTCTCCTATATCTTGTTACATTTTCTTTCATGTATAATATGAATTATGATAATTCATATTTTGAGACTTTGACAGCCTTTGATCACTCTGATAAATTCGTTATTTTGGAATATTTTTTCTGTTGTGTGTATATTTCGTCAATTAACTATTTTCTTTTAATTTTATAACTATCATAATCGTAGATCATCATAATTTTCTTCTTTTGTTGCATGTTTGTTAGAAGTAAATTTCAACTTAAAATGCTAACATTCAGGGCCTTGTTCCACTCTGTGTACAGAATGCAGATCGCCCATTGTTTGTGCTTGTGTTCAAAAGTCACCAATACATGGTTTTAATACCTTTGAAATAAAGATGAATAGGTTGGTTTGTTTCATATTGTTTGTTTATGATAAGCAAATTTGTGTTGAATTGTTTGTTTATGATAAGTAGACTTGTATTACATTGTTTGTAACAAGTAAATTTGTTTGATGTTGTTTGCTTATCACTGGTGGATTCGTTTTTTATTGTTTGCCTATAATTGGTACATTTTTATAATATTGTTTGTTTGTAATAATAATAAAGAATTAAAGATAAGAAAAACCAAAACAAGCGTAAGAGTAATAACTTACGTCGGTTCGTTTTACTTAGTGGAAAATGAAGCTTTTTTTATTTATTGTTTATATTAATGTTATGATAATTAATGCACCAGCGGTTTATTGCTCAATTTTAATAGCTTATAACGTTAAAATTCATATTTCGATACCCACAGCAGGTGAAACACAGGTATACATTGTGTAAAATTTTATATAGAACAGCAAACAAAAGGAACATAAGCTTATTACAGCTTCATAAATAAAAAAATGAAGTTAGTTTGGTTCATAATATTTTTTTGAAAAATTCGAAAACGAAGTTGTATATCTTTGTACCTGTTGTTCAAAAGCAATGAGAAAAATCTTTCCATTTCTCTAATGGTACTAAGAGTATTTGTTTAATTACTTAGATAAGCACTTCAGTTGCTCAATTAATTATCTTAGTTTCGTCTCAACTTGTTTTCTTGCATTGTGTAGTAAGAACAAGTCGTCGTTGACGAAGCTATGACATTCCACAGAAGAAAAAATAAAGGAGTCTTCAATGCGCAAGGTTCGAAGTAATTCATACATAGAACTAGTTTTAAATGGATATTAAACCCTTTAGATAATCAACTGTCATTAAGCAACTTGTTCACTCTGAAAAATTTATTTAAAAGCAACAACATGATTTTTACAAAGTTTTGAAAAAAAACAACAAACGAAAATGTAATAATGTCATTACTGTTTTTCACTCCATTATACATTAAACACCTTTTTTTTTTCAACTTTCCAACAATGCATTTTAATATCCATTACAAGTGTCTTTTTGAGGTTAAACCAACCACGTTTGTCACGTGGACAAAAATAAATCCTTCAGTGTTTTGCTTGATAATAATTTGTTGTTTGGAATTAAGCAGGGAGATACACAATGGGAGATCTGTGTTCTGCCAACTACAGGTATTGAAAACAGATTCTTAGTGAGATGAGTCTGCAGACATACAGGTGAGCCACTGGGGGGAGGAAGATGAAGAAATTGGACAAAGGATAATAAAGAATACATTGACACTTCTAAATAAACCAAAAACAGTTCACTTAGACGTGTCAATTTATTCTTTTATCTGTCAGTTTTATTCACTTCTCTTATGTTTAAGCAAGCAAAATGAAATCAACATTTAACTTTTACAATAATAAAAGTAATGAGAATTATCTCTTTGACCCCAGAATAATCTCCCAATGATAAAAAAACATCCATCAGTATAATCTTTGGAACAGGTAACAAGAATAAAACAGACAATTGTATCCAAACACTTAAAATAATCTATATTTAACATTCATATAAAAACATTTATTTATATATGATGCTGCCCTCTGTTGGTACAAAAATATTTAAGATGCGTTTCACTCTGGAACTTAAAAGAGTATATCATTTTCTCTCAAATTTCTGTTAGTTCCGATAAAGGATGTCAAAAATATTACATTTCTGGTAAACACTGCTCATCATAAACGAAACATTATGTTTACATGTATTAAACTGTATTTAATTTACAAGTTGAAACTAACTCCACTGTGGAATCAATAAAGGAGTCGAAATATTATAAAACTACACGTCAGGTTTTTCTTTAATAAACGCATTGATTAATTTCGTTATTCAAATATTTTTGTCAAAATATATTAATAACAAACTTGCCTAACTAAGCATTTGATTCTGTATCGAAACGTGTTCCTGGTAAAGAAGAAACACACAGACAAACAGATTTACAAATGTTTTCATTTAACTATAAATTGCACTTTATATCTTACATTATTTAGTTTATTGTTCTTTGTTTTCTGTTACGTAAAAATCAAACTAAATTCCAATGCAAAATTTATTTACATCAAAATTCAGTTTACAGTAATTTCAATATATTTTTCTTTCACTATATAACCTTCGGGTTGTTGATTGAACAAAGGAAAGATTTCACAACATCACTTCCACCGGCGATAATCCAGATTCTAAGAAGCTGTAAAAGGAAAAAAAAACAAAAAACATATATAAAGTTTAATATAAGTTGAATTAAAAGCATAAAATTGTCGATGTTGTTTTATGTAAGTTATTTAATTAACTTTAATAATTTTCAAAGGATTTGAGAAGTTTATTTGTGATAACGAGAAAACCACTTCAAGCGAAACTTATCTCAAGACGTTTGGTATGGATATCAAAACTTTTATTAAAATAAAGTAGACAACAACGTTTCCACCTGTGTAGGTTATATTCAGGATAACAAAGAGCTGCAAACTTTCTCTTTGTTATCCTGAGGAAGTTGATGTTTGAAGACAACTATAAATTATTTGATTACTGTTGTAATTGGTCTCAATACGCACAAAAATTTTATTTATACATATATATAGATAATTTTTCTATTTATATAAGTTAAATTTCCATCAAATGTTATTATAACAGACATATATATATATATATACACCAGTGGGATCTTTTGCAACAAAGAATATATCACAGACGCTATTCTATTTATGAATCTCCTCTTATATCCTTTCAACTAATTCTGAAGCAGAAGTTAAAATTTTTCATTCTTGCCCTTTAATATAATCAAAGATTACTTATGCTGCACAAACACAACTGTTCTCTCTCTTCCCCCAACGATTTATCGATGACTTTAGTGACTTAAATCGCTAATATCTGGTATAGGTTCTATGCGACAAACAAAGATCACATTGACTACTGTGTAGCTTTGCATTAAATAAAGAAAGTGACCTAAGGCCCTTATGTTTCACATTTCATTCCTGATACGTTCTTTAATGTGTATTAATGTTAAAGTCTTAGACATTACACATTACCTAGAAAACCAACGATTTATATTTACCATTAGAAGGCGGCAATTTTTTTAAATATTCAAAAATTTTATAAACAATAAAGTTATCAAACTAGGTTCTTCCAAAAACTGAACATACCAATGACAATATGGGGTTATAGTTATTAAAAGAACAGAGTATGCATTCTTTTATCCTGTGAGATAATGTTCATATTAATAAGAAAGATATTACATAAGTTACGAATTTTGAAAATGTTGGGTTAAACTTTGACCAATGATAGGGAAAGCAAGATTTCAACCAGCAATCTCAGATTCACGAGACGAGAGGTGTGGCCTGGTGGTTAAATTGATTAACTTTATTATTTGAAAAGTGAAACTTTGAAACTCTTCCGTTTTTAAATGTTGATATTCTTACTTATTTATACTAACTTGAACAATGAAATTAAATGTGTTGTTACCAATTTCCCTCCACCAATACGATTTTATGTGTCCAAATGTAGACTGTGATTCATTCTTAAGATACAATCTTATATCATTTCTCTTCTTCATTCGGAACATGCTTGTCTTGTTGTTCGTGTTCCTCTTGTTAACCCATCTATTAAGTTAGGGTTACTGTCAAAAACCAAGCCTAAGTCTGGGTCTCTTCTAAACATATTCTTCTTGTATCTTCTATTTTCCTTACATATTCCGAAATTTGCTTTCTTATCAAAACCACTTTTATTTCTACATCTGTTAAGAGCTCTGCTATTTCCCCCTATATATTTGTAACAACCATAACCATTGTGGATGTTTCGGGTTTTTTTTTGTTACTTCCGTTTTTAGCGTAACTTCCTACATTGTAGACCGTAATGACCAGAAGTACAATGAAATTCTGTAAAAAGGTAAATATCAAAATTATTTTTTTTATGAAACTAGGACCATTAAACAATCAAGCTATTTGCTTTTTCCGTGAGGAAATTCTGTAGCTCCAAAGTTATTTCACAGAGACAAACAGTTACACAAACACACACAAACTGGTACAATGTAAATTAGCTTATCCTATAACTTTTCCCCTTAAAGTTTTAATATTTTATTTTGAAATTTTCTTACATAGAACAGATTAAGTATAAAATAAATGACATTATTCATCTTAGTCTAAATCGTTTAGCCTAACTTCCATTAAAATTGTAATGGAAATAACAAATAACTTATTAATTTAGTAAATCTAGTCAAAATAAAGATTATTTTACTGGTGTTGTGACAAATTCCGCGCGAGGAGCTTGGTGGGAAATTCAACATAATTGTCTTGTTTGTTGATTTATATGATGAGAGCGTTTGTCACAGTATTATTTTACTGGGAATTCTGTTATACTGAAATAGAATACCTTTCTAAGAATTATGTTATCAATTTATATTTCACTAACAATGTAATGAGATCAGGTCTATAATGAACAGAAATTAATTTTGGTCTATTTATCTCATATTATTTTGCCACTTCTCATACTGGAATAATACCATGCACCAAATACAAATATTTGTTTCCGGTGAGCTGTGCTAGAGTTAACCGATAATAAACTTACAGAATAAGCTGTATAACACTTACCACTAACCTCATCTTCATTAGACAGCAATAAGTTGAAATACGTTGATATCAGCTGCAAGATAGTTGGTTATGCTAAAAATATTCTTCACATTTACGAATTTATATAATGTGTTGTAATGACGCCATCACAGTGAAGTCCATAGCTCTGAGTTACGAAACTTTTATGACCCAGATTACTATTTACTGATTTTAAATTATACAAAGGTCGTACTTTATAATTAGATTCTTTTCCAGATATATTGATAAACAAATTTAAATCACAAATCAACGCTACAAACTTTATAGAAATTTTTTTTAATTTTCTTTCTGATTGTTTGTTTTTGAATTTCGCACAAAGCTACTCGAGGGCTATCTGTGCTAGCCGTCCCTAATTTAGCAGTGCAAGACTAGAGGGAAAGCAGCTAGTCATCACCACCCACCGCCAACTCTTGGGCTGTTATTTTACCAACGAATAGTGGGATTGACAGTGACATTATAACGCCCCCACGATATGGTTCATTTCAAAACATCCCTGCCACAAGTTATTAGACAGGCCTGTTGGTTTAGTAATAGTATCTGCATATTCTAATGAAATTATTGCAATGTCCGAAAAAACTAAATCTGTGATACTTAAAACTTGTCGTCAGAACATATATCACACTTAGGTTTCTTATACTTCGTTGTAAAAGTTGAGTTTCATTTTTTTCAGAGATATCTTCTTATGATAATAAAAACACGACTTCCTATCAAACGGAAAACATACAAAGTATAGAATATTAGGCCATTTCTCAGCGGAACCACCCATCCTACCCCCTAATCCCCAATTATATTTTATATAATGTTCCATGATACTGAACATTTCGAAACCTGTTGAACAAATATCCCAAGTAGACCCTTCTGTATTTGTGTACATAACTTGAAACAACCAACTGAAATGTCCTGAACAGTACAGCAACACTATCCAGTTAGGGTTCATGTCAACAGGAACAAAACATTTTTGTGAATGAATACAAGTTGACTTACATATTTATGTTTCGTTTGCTGCCCCTGTTTTATTATGTCACAAGTTTTATAACAGATAGTGTGTGTTTGTTTTTGCTTATTGCAAAGCCACATCGGGCTATCTGCTGAGTCCACCGAGTGGAATCGAACCAGCGATTTTAGCGTTGTAAGTCCGTAGACTTACCGCTATACCAGCGGAGGACAAAGTATAGCGAAAGCTATCGACTTAGTGCAACAAGTTTTTTTTTGTGGTAAGTTTTAATTTTTGTGTCTCGTCAGTGAATATAAAGTAGAACCGCTCGTTCTTCAGACGAGTGGAACAAAGTTAATAGTAAAGAATTTTCTTTGAACAACCTTAATTATTTTAGTCGTCATGTCTTAGAAACAGTAACCTTCTTATAGTCTTGTCTCAGGACCGAGGTGCGTCTAATCCTATTTTTTCGTACCTAAGAAGAATTACGAAAATCTTTGTTTCAGGAACTTGAAAGATTACATACAATAATGAGATGAAAGAACAATTTTATGAAGATATTTTTGTTTTACCTACGGTTTTGTCGTTAATAAAAACTAACGAAAATATTCCAGAAAATAACAACGTAGAGGTTCAAAGAAAGCTTTATCTTAATCCACACATGAGTACAATCCATTAATAAAAGGTAAAACAATGTATGCCATGAAATGATTAAAGAAGTTTATTAAATAACAAATAGTTATAAGTTGGTTTGTTTTTTAATTTTGCGCAAAGCTACACGAGGGCTATATGTATTATCCGTCCATAATTTAGCAAAGTAAGAAGACAACTGTTCATCACCACCCACTGACAACTCTTGGGCTACTCTTTAAACATCGAATAGTGGGATTGACAGTCACATTATAATGCCCCCACGGCTGAAAGGGCGAGCATTTTCGGTGCGACTTGGATTCGAACCCGCAACCTTCAAATTATGAATCGAACGCCTTAACCTATCTGGCCATGCTAGGCTAGTTATAAGCTGGTACTAAACCTGAAAAATTGCTTGTTATTAATAACTTAAGAAGGAGATCTAAGTTTGTTTAGTCCTAAAAATTCGAACAAATAGATATTTCGTTAAACTGGATATGTTTCGTCTTCACATTGTTTAACGTTTTTAAATTTAATAATAATTGTAAAAGTACCTCTGTTTAATATTTTGTAGACCCCAATCTACTGCCTGGTAGGTTTCCTTTCAACACCAAGATAATTAACGTGGGCTTTTTAATGAGTTATTTTGTTTCCTGAAATATATCGCCCTCTAGTGGCACAGAGACATATCTGCGAACTTACAAAACTAGAAACCGGCTTTCGATACACGTAGTGAGCAAAGCACAGATAGCCCTTTGCGTAGCTTTGTGTTTAACATAAAAAAATCCTGAGAAAAATCTACCACAATCAAGATAAGTAAATGTCGTATGTAATTAATTTATAATATAAGTATCGAAACTTTCAAAAGGACAAATTATTTCAGCGGTTACATTAAATATGACGTATGATACAACATACACCTTTCTTATTAAAATAACTAACATTGATACTTAGGAATTAATGCACTAGAGCCTTTTAAACGTATATAAAAAAGCTAAGTTTAGTTTCGTTTGTTTGTGAATTTCGTGAAAAGATGTTTGATGTGGTTTAAATCTGGTGATCTGGAGGGCCAAGGAAGAACGTTGATGTTGTGGTGTCTCAAGAAGACAGTGGTGAATTGGGCTGTGTGAGGACGGGCGTTCTCATGTTCAAAAATGTCGTTGACGTTCACCATGAAGGGTTGCTCACGGGGCCTAAGAATATCGTCGACGTATCGTTGAGCCGTAAGATTCTCTCGAATGTGCAAAAGAAATGTTCTGGCATTGTAGGCGAGGGCAGCCCACATCATGACGCTGCCACCACCAAATCTGTCAACTTCCTGCACACAATTTGCCGCAAAACATTCACCTCGGCGACGGTAAACACGGGTCTTTCCATCCTGCCTACGAAGCATAAAACGTGATTTATCGCTGAGCCAAACATGCCTCCATCGTCGATGAGGCCATACCCGATGTGCCCGAGTCCACTGCAGCCGTTATTGACGATGTTGCTGGGTGAGAATGACGCCTCTGACTGGACATCGAAATCGAATTCCTGCATCTCGTAGACGGTTGCGTAAGGTCTGATCGGAAATCCTACGCAGCCCTGGTATGGTTGAGGCAGTAGACGTCTCAGTGGTGGTCCTATCCCGAAGGTAACGTAACCGGATGTGGCGATCGTGTGCGGGCGTGGTCACACGAGGTCTGCCAGATCGTGGACGGTCACGAGTTGATCCATGTTGTTGGTGACGATTCCATAGCCTTCTGATGGTGTTTGGGTGGACATTCCCAGCTTTGGCAACATCTGATTGAGGTTCGCCTGCTTCCAACGACCGATGGCGTTGTTGCGTTGTGCTTCAGTCAGTCTTGGCGTAACTGTATTGCGTGTCGGTGGCTTAACACTGAGCTATGGAAACCGAAAGCCCGTCACTTTTATAGGGATTTTGCACATGTTGTACTTGCAGAACATGCAGTTCTCTCAAATACATTTATTGAACACGTATGCGTTTTGGCGAAAGATCCGATGTTTTCCTCTGTTTTAATAAGTGCCTTAACACGTGTAACAGCACATACTCTGAGCTTGTAACGTTATTACATATATTTCTCTTTAAAATAAAAAATATCCCTTTTGCTTTTATTTTTTTGAAGAGTATACGAGTAGTTTGATTACGACAATAACTCATATCGTTCGATAAATCTTTTTTAGTTTCGATGACAGTGGTTCGGAAAATATAACATTTCATACGACAAATCAAGGAACAGCTATCTTATTTCTATTAAGAATCTTACAGTTAGGATTAGTAAAAAATTATAACAACTGAGTTAGATGATATCTTCTTAAGATAGAAGATTTGTTATTAGCTATAAAGAATATTAAAGATAGCTTTTCGAATTACGATCGGCCTATACCTGTAGAGTGATTATTTTATCTTTTAAAACGATTGCAATGTTTTACCGAAACGTACACACACAAACAATTAGAACATTACAAGTCTCAATGTGTTTGATTTTCGTTAGGGCTAACTTTCCATTCTACCTTTTTTGTTATATTTTATATTGGTCTTCCCTTTTACATGTGTTTTTTTTTAAATTAATGTGAATGTTAAATTAATCTAATGCAAGTATAATCCACCACAGGCATGCCCAAGAGATAATAAAATTTACATATAATTGGTTGTTATTTGTGATATAGTATGAAAGGAATAAACTTCTTTTTGTGTTGTTCTCTTGTCATAATGAAATTCACTTTCAGATATGTGGATTAAATTATTATTTAAAATAAACTTTCTGAAACAAAATGTTTAAGATTTTATCATCATATGAGAACCCTATTTATAATATTGGAAAGTCGTTATAAATACACAACTAAAAGCGACACCATGAAGTTGTGTGATAAATAAAAATTAAACTAAACTAATTTGTAGTTTCAGTTTATAACTGACTAATAATAAGATGATAAACAACAAAGTATAATGAACTGGTATATTGGGTAAACATGTATTGCGTTCCATTCCGAAGAAACATGATCATTTCATGATTCATTTTCTTTACATAATTTATTATTACAATAGCATAATAAGTTTCCCTTCTTTACTATTTATGAATAGCAGAGACCTGCGATGAATTTTTGTCTTACATTTTTCAAATGTCATACAGTAATTCCTGGTCGTTGAATCGAGAAATGATAACCATTTTTCTCTATCACTTCCATATTTCTACAAAAGTGTCAAATGTAATTGCACGTAAGTGAATCTTTTTACTGAGATCTGGTCAATTGAAATGATAAAAGTGAGTGGTTTCAATCTGAAACTTCTGTGGAATCATAGGTTTTCACAAAAAGGTTTGTTTTGTTTTTTGAATTTCGCACAAAGCCACTCAAGGGCTATCTGTGCTAACCGTCTCTAATTTAGCAGTGTAAGACCAGAAGGAAGGCAGCTAGTCATCACCACACAACGCCAACTCTTGGGCTACTTTTTTACCAACAAATAGTGGGATTGACCGTCACACTATAACGCCTTAACGACTGAAAAGGCGAGCATGTTTGTTGCGACGGCGATGCAAACCTGCGACGCACAGATTACGAGTCGCACGCCTTAACACGTTTGGCCATTACGGGCCTTGCACAAAAGATGAATATATTGATTTAGTGATAGATTTGAGCCTTTTAAAAGATTCCCCAGGGATTATGGGTTATAGAATTCAGACTAAGAGCTTATTTTCTCTAGGGACATCACATTACTGGTACAGAAATAATGAGAAACAGTTAATACTTTATTTTTTAATGGTTTATTGCACTAATATTGCACAATTAATTCCAACACCAGGTGCTGCAGTAAATGAGCAGAGTGACTTGCGATTGTTCATTGATTCCTCCAAAAGAAGTCTGAAAGGTATTTTACACAATAGTAATATTGTGTATTAATCTCTTCCTATTGCTCATTTCGTTCATACAAAAATTTTGAAATTCTTCTTTATAAGGACAATTACAAAGAACATCATTGGCTACTTTGTGGATACTTAAAAGTTTTTGTATGTTATAAGTTTGACAATCAAGTTATACAGAGTTTCATATTTTTTGAAAGATTCAAACAACAAAGCATGAAAGTTTCAGCTGACAAAGCGTAATAAAAATTAACCTGAACTCAAGATTTTGTGTGATTGGGACAGGAACGTACTTATTGAACATTGGATTAAGAAACAATATCATCTTGACACCAGGTGGATAAACAAAAGATTGACCACAACACGTAGTTTTAAGAATAAAAAAAGAATATCTCACATAAACATACCAAGATGAAAAATAATTCATATTCGTTTCTCATCAATGTTCTTCTATTTTCTTCAGTTTATTTATATTTCTTTTAAAAACAATAATAAAAATTTTCATCATGATGAACGAAATAATAATTGAATCTAAGTCAGAATTTTGTTTTCATCCTGTTTTTTAAACAATTTCTAAAACGAAAATAGTTTGTATTTCATTTAAATTATCAGGCCTATGTAATATTGCAAAAACACTTTGAAACAGTATTTGAAACTCCATATGCAGTGATATTATTCGGTGACACACTCACGTGACATCAACAGTATTTAATTAGATACTGTGACATATACGAACCTATTTTTATTTTAACAAATCTTATCAGTGGCTGCAAGATTAATTAAAATTCACTACTTATGCTTTACTGCCATCCACAGTCAGAAATCATCATTAGATGTGATTTTATCATGATCTTAAACTGAGATATTATTCGTGGACAGGCACATAACGAAAAACAATGCCAAAAAATGATCATTTTGGCTTTACTTTGCGTTAACAATTCCAGACTTCCTGCACAGCTACATTATTACTTCAATGCAGAAAAACAGTATGACATTTTATTGTCTGGTTTAATAAAATTCATTGAAACTGTTGAAAGTCAAATACTTTTATTATATTCACTTAATTCTGATCTAATCAACGAATGTAGATTAGAATTTGATAATTAATCCAGTGATTAATGTAGCTTATTCAGAATAAGATTACTACTTATTATTAACCGTAATATCTAAAATATCTCATTAGATCTTTGTTATTTCCAAACAAAGATATCAAGCTAATAATTCTTATAAAAAGTGAATAAAATGAAAAATGATAAACATTATAACATACATTCATACATCACATGAGATATTAGTGTTAGACTTGCTACATTGTTAACATTTAAATTTTTAATGTAGTTCCTTAAAAATTTTCAATATGTAGAAGAGTTTATAATAAAAATATTAACACTACACTATATACATGTAGTATTCAATTCTGAGAACCGTTCCTTTTCAGACCGGTTTATATACGGCAAACATAGTTTGCTGAATTCTTTTTATGTAAACCATTTGATACAACATACATTATACATATTATAAATTATATATGTTACAGACATTATATTCAATAAAGTAAGTGAAACTAACCTTAAAAGAACAACATTACATACTTTACGAAACACGTATGAATGACTTAGAAATTTGGTATATTCAACATTTGCAATAATTTAAGGCCTATTCATGCAATATTAAAGAGGTGTTAAATGAAACTATCACTTACATAAAAATCGTGATTAACTAGAACTTGAGTTGTTAATCACACATGATATACCAACTGGAAAAAGTTGTTATAAAATAAGTTTCACATAACATAACGTAACTGTATCTAACCTAAACACAAAAGGAAAGTTTCAGTATGATAGATAAATGAGTAATAATAAAGTGATAAAATAGAAATCAAATTAAATTTCTCACATAAAATAATTCAGATTGTAATGAAGAGAAACAAATAACTCTGTAATTTACTTTTGGATGAACTAACGATATAAATACCATAAACTTTATTTGTCATCATGTCGGACTTTGAAAGTACATCAGTATCAAAAATAAAATGAAAAACATTACTATAAAATTTATGGCGTTTATTTATATTCGTTTACCAATATATCTGAATAGAAAACTAATTATACAGTACGACGTTTGTTTGATTAAAAAAACCAATGAGTATAAAGTTACGTCATAGCAGTTTCGTAACTCACAGCTATGGCCTTAGGTACGATTGTGTCGTATCACCACATTATGTAAATGTGAAAAGTTGGAGAATACTTTTAACATAACCAACTAACTTACAGCTGATATCAACGTCTTTTACCTTATCGCAGTCTTATGAAGATGAGGACAGTGGCTAGTGTTCTACAGTTTATTCTATAAGTTAATTTCCGGACAAACTGCAACATAACTCAAAGAAGACAAATAGTTGTATTTGTGGCAGTCCTCTTCGTAGAGTAACGCCAGATAATTAAACTAACATTATTTTTTGATGATAAGATACCAAATATCATTATGGGACATTATTAGTGAAATGTAAATTGATAACATGATTCTTAGTAAATTATTCAAATTCAGTATAACAGAATTCCCAATAAAACAATACTGTGACAAATCTTCTAAGCGTATAAAACAACAAACAGGAGGAATTATGTTGAATTTCCCGTCAAGCTCCTCGAGTGGTATCTGTCAAAATAAAAGTAAAATAATGTTTATGTTGACTATATTCACTAAATGAATCAATGATTTGTCATTTCCGTTACAATTATTAACTCAAGCTAAACAAAACGATTTAGACTAAGGATGAATAATTTTATTTACTTTACATTTAAACTAATCTATCATTATCATTTTTCTTACATCTCTGTCAGTTCTTTTAAATGATTTCAAACATATTACGTTTCTGATAAAAACTGTTCATGATAAACAAGACACTGTCTTTACATGTATCCAACCTTTGTTCAGTATAGAAGTTGAAATCCATTACACTGTGGTATCAACAAATGAATCTAAATATCACAAACCTACACGTGGTATTTTTTCTTCAATAAACCAATTAAATTTATTGTGTTATTGAAATATTTTTGTCAAAATATCTTAATCAGTATAAGGAAACAACACAAGATTGTAAAAACTGAACTTTTAAATTCAAGTACAAAGACTTTCCTAAACAAAAATGATAAAATATCAGATAATTTTGTATAATTTAAAACTGACCAAATGATAAATAGATCAATTCATACATTGTTGATATTAACACACGTACTTAATAACACCAAGAGTGTAACAATAAGAAACCATACTTGTTTGATTAACTTGTGACAAAAGTTTACATCATGGATGCGTCACAAGTTTAGCTTACAAATTTACTTTGTTGAAACTTTTCCATTGTATTATATATGAGATTTTTAGTATTGAACGTGAAATACACATTACAAACTCAGTTTTATTTAGTTTATGTTTCTGTTGTTTTGATACAAAGCTACACGCTGGTCTGCCTCAACCTTGACCAAAGCAAAGTATAAAAAGCACAGAATTGAGAACTAGAGGTTTGGAAAACCTGACCGTAAATTTTTAATTTAGAAATATACACATATTAACGTAGTTATTGTTAGTTGTTATAATTATCTGTGGGTAGGGATGAGAATCTCTTATCACAGTTTATGCAGAAACTACTTTAGTATATATTATTTACAGAAACACTCTACTTTAGTATATATTATTTACAAAACACTCTACTTTAGTATATATTATTTACAGAAACACTCTACTTTAGTTTATATTATTTACAAAAACACTCTACTTTAGTATATATTATTTACAGAAACACTCTACTTTAGTATATATTATTTACAGAAACACTCTACTTTAGTATATATTATTTACAGAAACACTCTACTTTAGTATATATTATTTACAGAAACACTCTACTTTAGTATATATTATTTACAGAAACACTCTACTTTAGTATATATTATTTACAGAAACACTCTACTTTTGGTATATATTATTTACAGAAACACTCTACTTTAGTATATATATTATTTACAGAAACACTCTACTTTAGTATATATTATTTACAGAAACACTACTAGTATATATTATTTACAGTATATATTATTATTTACAGAAACACTCTACTTTAGTATATATTATTTACAGAAACACTCTACTTTAATATATATTATTTACAGAAACACTCTACTTTAGTATATATTATTTACAGAAACACTCTACTTTAGTACATATTATTTACAGAAACACTCTATTTTAGTATATATTATTTACAGAAACACTCTACTTTAGTTTATATTATTTACAGAAACACTCTACTTTAGAAACACTCTACTTTAGTTTATATTATTTACAGAAACACTCTACTTTAGTATATATTATTTACAGAAACACTCTACTTTAGTATATATTATTTACAGAAACACTCTACTTTAGTATATATTATTTACAGAAACACTCTACTTTAGTATATATTATTTACAGAAACACTCTACTTTAGTATATATTATTTACAGAAACACTCTACTTTAGTATATATTATTTACAGAACACACTTTAGTATATATTATTTACAGAAACACTCTACTTTAGTATATATTATTTACAGAAACACTATTGTTTAGTTTATATTATTTACAGAAACACTCTAGTTTAGTATATATTATTTACAGAAACACTTTTGTTTAGCTTGTATTATTTACAGAAACACTCTAGTTTAGTATATATTATTTACAGAAACACTATTGTTTAGTTTATATTATTTACAGAAACACTATTTTTAGTTTATATTATTTACAGAAACACTCTACTTTAGTATATATATTATTTACAGAAACACTTTTGTTTAGCTTGTATTATTTACAGAAACACTCTACTTTAGTATATATTATTTACAGAAACACTCTAGTTTAGTATATATTATTTACAGAAACACTATTGTTTAGTTTATATTATTTACAGAAACACTCTACTTTAGTATATATTATTTACAGAAACACTCTACTTTAGTATATATTATTTACAGAAACACTCTACTTTAGTATATATTATTTACAGAAACACTCTACTTTAGTTTATATTATTTACAGAAACACTCTACTTTAGTATATATTATTTACAGAAACACTCTACTTTAGTTTATATTATTTACAGAAACACTCTACTTTAGTTTATATTAATTACAGAAACACTCTACTTTAGTATATATTATTTACAGAAACACTCTACTTTAGTATATATTATTTACAGAAACACTCTACTTTAGTATATATTATTTACAGAAACACTCTACTTTAGTATATATTATTTACAGAAACACTCTACTTTAGTATATATTATTTACAGAAACACTCTACTTTAGTATATATATATTATTTACAGAAACACTCTACTTTAGTATATATTATTTACAGAAACACTCTACTTTAGTATATATTATTTACAGAAACACTCTACTTTAGTATATATTATTTACAGAAACACTCTACTTTAGTATATATTATTTACAGAAACACTCTACTTTAGTATATATTATTTACAGAAACACTCTACTTTAGTATATATTATTTTTACTTTAGTATATATTATTTACAGAAACACTCTACTTTAGTATATATATTATTTACAGAAACACTCTACTTTAGTATATATTATTTACAGAAACACTCTCTACTTTAGTATATATTATTTACAGAAACACTCTACTTTAGTTTATATATTATTTCTACTTTAGTATATATTATTTACAGAAACACTCTACTTTAGTACATATTATTTACAGAAACACTCTACTTTAGTATATATTATTTACAGAAACACTCTACTTTAGTTTATATTATTTACAGAACACTCACTCTACTTTAGTATATATTATTTACAGAAACACTCTACTTTAGTATATATTATTTACAGAAACACTCTACTTTAGTATATATTATTTACAGAAACACTCTACTTTAGTTTATATTATTTACAGAAACACTCTACTTTAGTATATATTATTTACAGAAACACTCTACTTTAGTATATATTATTTACAGAAACACTCTACTTTAGTATATATTATTTACAGAAACACTCTACTTTAGTATATATTATTTACAGAAACACTCTACTTTAGTATATATTATTTACAGAAACACTCTACTTTAGTATATATTATTTACAGAAAACACTCTACTTTAGTACATATATTATTTACAGAAACACTTTTGTTTATTATTTGTATTATTTACACAAACATTGTATATTTTATACAATTTACCAAAACATACTTGTGTAGTTCATATTGTTTACAGGAACTCCCTTGTATTGTTTATATTATATACAGAAACATATTTTTATTCTTTATGCTATTCACAGAAACTTATTCGTATGGTTTCTATTATTTACTGAAACATAGTTCTATAGCCTTTGCTTTTCTACAGCCCATGGAATTGGTAATTCGTTTGACTATTGATTTCTTTTCTCAGTATCTTTGTGATATAACATTAACGCCCAGGTTTACCTGAGTCAGACTGAATATATATTCTAAAGAAACTACCCACCACTTCGCATGTCATTCTGTATTGAACCGTGTTACTGGTACAAAAGAAACACACAGACAAGCAAATTCTCTAAAGATGTTTTTAAGTATAAATTACACTTTATTTTCTATTCTGAAAAATCGAACTTAATTTCAATTCACAGTTTTTTATTTTATTTCACAGTTCAGGTTACAAAGCTACTCAGTGGGCTGTCTGTGCCTGCCCACAATGAATATAAAAACCTAGTTTCCATTGGTGTGAATCTGCAGACATCCTGCTGTGCCACTTGAGTATAATATTTAGTCAATCAATAAGTTTCTATCTAACAATTAGAAAATGTTTAATCATTTTACTTTCTTTCAATTTTCTATTCCTGAATTGGATAGTAAAATTGTTATCATTCTTACAAGAAAAGTGAAATTTTGCAATATTTTTATATTAAGAGTTTAAAATACTTAATAATTTATTATCACCTGAATTAGCTGTAGCCAATTATCCTCTGCCATTATGATTTGCTGCATCCAAACTTCGACCGTCATTCATTATCAGTTCACTATCCAATACTCTTTCGTATCCCAAACTGCTGTTGCAGCTTCCATCACCTTTCAGGCCAATGTTAATGTCTAAGCTTTTGGTTGTTTCTCTTTCTAACCCTTTCTTATTGTCTCCTTTATTTTCTTACTTCTATAAAAATTTGAATCACCGTTACTCCCATGTCTGTCATTACCGCTCCTATCTCCCCCTTTGTTTCCATGATCACCGAAACCATCGTGGAAATTCTGGTTTCTTTAGTTATTTTCTTTCATAATGCAGCTTCCTATAATGACGTCCATACCAAACAAAAGCAAAACAAAAACCTGTAATAAAATTATATATCAAAAGTTAATTTTCTTACGAAATTATGACCATTAAAACAAATATGTTATTTGATCTATCGTATAACTTTCTCCCCTTAAAGCTGACAGCATACGGAGACGTATCAGTACACACGTGAATAAAACAGTGATGATTATACAACAATAATGATTCTATAAAACATGTTGAGAAAGCTTCCGCTGTACGTTTAGCGTTTTGACTGTAATTAATTGACTCTGTTAAGGTTACTAAATAGGTTATGGAAAGTAAGGACACTGTATTTATAAGTGGAACAAGGAAGAAACTGTGACAGCTTGACACCACCACATGATGCAATACGCTTGCCTCATCAAAAAGTGTAAACGATTTCTGAGGCATTTGTGAATAAAGTATTGGCTATACACGGTGTACTTCAGTACTTACTGACAGATAGAAATAGTCACTTCATTTACAAGTTAATGTATTACATTTTTCAGTTCTTAGGTGCCCAAAAAACAGAAACATTGCCTTACATCCAGCTGCTACACTGTTAGCAGAAAAAATCAACGGTAATTTGCTGGATATGATCTCTCAAACATGTGAGAAAGATAAGAAAACTTGGCAAGAGCTGGTTCATTTATCAGAAGACTGTCATTTATGAGAAAACTGCTGATAATGTGAAAAAACAAACAGTTGTTACTTGACAATTAGTTGAAGAAATTGAAGGAAAGAAGCCCTATCAGTACGAAGAAATGACAGATGAAAACCAGAAGACTGACAAAAAAGAAAATATTTAAAATCGAATCTGATGATTCGACTGAACCAGATTTATATTATGCATACTTTATCTTTGTTAGTTTGAGGAGGTTCATATTTTAAGACAAATATAAATTATTTGATTACTGTTGTAATCGGTTTCAATATGCGTTATACTTTTATCTGCATATATATAGATAGAGATACTTTTTCTGTATATCAGTTTAATTTTGATTAAATATTTTTATAACAAACGTCTATAAATACCAGTGAAATCCTGTGTAACAAATAATATATCACAAACACTATTCCATTTATTTAAAGTAGGAGTTAAAATGTTCCATTTTTACCCTTTAATAAAACTGAAGATTACTTGTGCTGCATAAAATAAACAGTCCTCTCTCTTCTCCCAACGGCTTATTGATTACTTTAGTGACTTAAATCGCTATCTTGGGTACTTTCTATGCGATAAATAAAGTTCACATAGCCTTGTAGCTTTCCATTAAATAAACAAATTGACCTAAGGTCTATATGTTTCTCTCATTTCAATCCCAATAGGTTTCTTAAGGTGTATAAATTTTAAGCTCTTAGACATTATTAACCATCAGAAAGCAGCAAATTTTTTTAAATATTCAACAATTTTGGAAAATTAGAGTTAACACAGCAGTTTCTTCCAAAAAATAACAAACCAGTGACGAATAGTTACTAAAAGACCAGACCAGGTATTCTCAAATCATGTATTATAATATTCACATTAATAAATAAAACATTACTCAAGTCACGAATTTTGAAACTCTTGGGCCACACTTTCACCAAACATAGGGCAAGCATGTTTTATATAACAAGGATTTGAACCAGCAATCCTCAGATACACGACTTGAGTGACAGGTATGATTTTTATTGAAGAAAATGATTTTATATTATCAGGAGATACGTGGATAATTTTCGATTATATATCGTTTCCACAGTATGTTCGATTAATAGTTGTATCACGAGAAAAACTAATATCACTCGAAATATTTTTGTCGTAAGTTGTCGTGTTAAGTTTGATGACAGAGGTTGGGAAAATATGACGTAATTTCACGTAACAAATCAGGAAAAATCTACCTAATGTTTAGTATGGGAAGGATTGATTAAGAATAATAGTACTTTAGTTAGGCGATATCTTGTTAAGATTTGTTTTTATAATTAAAGGATCAAGTCTGTTATGAACGCCCCTCGGAAGTACAGTGGTAAATCTACAGATTTCCAAGCTTAACTCAGGGGTTCGATTCCTTTCAGTGGGCTCGGCTGATAGCCCGATATGGCATTGCTACAAGAAAAACACTCAAACAAACATATACTCTTATGAACAGTAATTAAATTGCATCTAATTATCTCATATTAGTGTGCGTAGAAAAGTGCCTCTTCTCATACTGAAATTATACCATGCAACAAATACAACTACTTGTCTTCGGTGAGTTGTGTTACAGTTTAACCGATAATTAACTTATTGAATAAAGTGTAGAACACTTACCACCGTTCTCATCTTCATTAGACTGCGATACGGTAAAAGACGTTGATATCAGCTGTTAGTTCGTTGGTTATGTTAAAAGCATTCTCCAACTTTTCGTATTTACGTAATGTACTGATATGACGCAATCATACTGAAGGCCACAGATATGTAAGCAGGTCTGAAAAGAACCACGCCTTCAGCAATACATATAATGTTCGTACAGTGTGGTTGTGGTACTCTTATGATAAACTCTTCTATTTGTTGAAAATGTTCGAGGAACTATACAGAAAATGCAACGATTGAGAAATTAATAGAACAAACACTGATGTTTCATGTGAAGTACAAATTTATGTTATAATGTTTATCAGTTTTCTTTTTATTCACTTTTTTATTGTGATTATTCTACATTATTAGCTTGATATCTACTTTAGAAATAACCTAGATCTTATCGGATATTATCGATATTAATAAGTATAAATCTTATTCTCAATTAGCTCTATTAATCACTTGATTAATTAAGATCAGAAGTTACTGAATATAACTCGACAGTAAAATGTCGTACTGTTTTCCTATATCACAATAAAACTGTAAAAATGCAGGAAATATGGAAATGTTAACGTAAAGTAAAGCTAAACAATTCGTTCCTCCATACTATTTCAAAAAACTATTAAAAATGAAACGACAAAAATAGATCAATAAAAATATTTCATGTTGCGACTGGAATTGCCAAAAATTCATTTTGATAAAAGCAAGTTTCCGGTCGAAAAGTTTCTTGAATATAGCGCCATCTAGTTTTACTCAAATAGTAAATGCCTGTCGAGTGATGAGATTTTAATTTAAAATTATGATAAAATCACATCTGGTAATGGTTTCGGACAGTAGAGGTAGTAAAGCATCAATTGTGAACTTTATTAGGTTGATAGCTACTGCTTTCATTTGGTAAAATAAAAATAGGTCGTTAGATGTCATGATATCTAATAAATAAGCTATATTATGAAAGAAAGATTTTATTGTAGCCAATCTTACTTCATATCCCATAAACTTACTTTGAGAATTGGCTAATTACGTTTTAAAACTGATCTGTTAATGTCACGTGATAGTGTGACCCAATAATATCATTGCATAAGGAGTTTTTAATACTGTTCCTAAGATCTTTTGCAATATTATCTAGGCCTAATAACTTATATTCCATACAAGTTATTTTGGTTTTATAAATAGATTTTCCATAATTTAGATAAACAGAGCTCAAAATTAATATTCATTTTTTTCTAAAACATAAAA
Source organism: Tachypleus tridentatus (assembly GCF_004210375.1). NCBI lineage: Eukaryota > Metazoa > Arthropoda > Merostomata > Xiphosura > Limulidae > Tachypleus > Tachypleus tridentatus. The sequence goes on from NC_134830.1 coordinate 155,034,083, forward strand.
TTGTTTACAAATCAGGAAGAGAACAAACTCTTACTTAGTTCAATTTATTATTTCGTTTACCAGGATGAACATTTTTTATCATTATGTTTCTGAAGAAAGATATAAACAAACTGGTACGTGTTAAAAGATTAAAGAAACTGAAGGAAAGGAAACCCTATCAGAACGAATATATGACTGATGAAAACTGGATGATTGACAAAAAAAAAATATTGAGGTTGAATCTGATTACTCGAATAAACTAGATTTATCTTATGACGATGAAGAGATAAGTAAAGTCGAGATAGAAAATTAAAAGTTAGAGAATGTTAATGCCGTATATTAGGTGATGAAATTGTTGACATAGATTACCCGACGTAAAGCCTGTCTAGTTTCGTCAAAATCCATGTACCCAAGGACAGCATGTGAAGAACACCTACTACAATGTAAGCTGATACTGTTACCCATGATTATAACATTGCATGACGTGATCATGTACCAACTGAACCAGAAGTGATCATTAATAGAGTTAATGTTAGCTCTAGAGACTCAACTAATTGTGTACTACGAGCTTTTAACAATATGTTATGTTAAATGCATAGCTGTAATTAGAATTACGAAGAAAATATAGGATTTATATAGTAATTACTGTATAAGTTATATAAATATGAGTGTGTGATTATAAGACACTTGTCTTTATATGTTTTAGTAGTTGACGTATCTGCAGGTTTACTACGGTTATTATTATATAGATAAGTGTAAACATGGCGGTAAAGAATGTGAGTATTGAACCACTAGAAATTAGACGGGCATGATTTTTATTGAAGAAGGAAATTTTATATAATCAGGAGATAAATGGATAATTGCTAAAAATATACCGTTTTCACAGTACGTTCGATTAATAGTTTGATTACGAGAAGAACTAATATTGTTAGAGAAATCGTTTTACGTGAATTGTCATGTTGGTTTCGATGCATTGGTTCGGAAAATATGACGAAATTTCATGTAACAAATCTGGAACAGCAATCTTATGTTCAGTGACGATCTTGTATCAAATATTAATTAAAAACTATAATATCTAAGATAAACGATATCTAGTTAAGATAGAACATTTCTTATTAGATTTCTCTTCTTCCAATGAGTTTTTGGTGTTTTTAGAGACTTAAAACGCTAGTAACCGGGTTTAGGTTATATATGGTGGACAAAGTACAAATAACCCTCTGTGTAGCTTTGCACTTAGAAAACACTTGAACTGAGACCTTTATGTTTCTCATTACATACTTAACATTTGTTAATATGTATAAATGTATAAATGATATCAAAAACGTTGATATCAGCTGTAATTTAGTTGGTTATGTTAAAAGTATTCTAGAAGTTTACACATTTATATAGTTGAGTGATATGACGCAATCATACTTAAGGCCAATACAAGCAAGTAACAAAATAGCTAATACACAAATTTCTACTTATTAGTTTTTCATTAATAACAAAAAACGTAACCAATGTTTGGATTTTTCCCAGATGCATTTGGAAACGAAGACAGATCAAAGCTACAAAATGTTAGAGAAAATGTTTTAATTTTCTAATTAATTCTGACGTACACTGAATGTTTGACATCATTCCAACTAATCAATATGGTGCTTGAACTTTTAATTAATTTATAATTATATTAAGAAGAAATTTCAGTTAGCCCTGAAATCTTATCATTTTATGAAAAGGAAGCGTTGATTATATTATGTGGAAACATTTGTTGATTGTAAAGTAAGAAACAATTGGTTACTGTTATTGAATTATGATTCAAAAATATTTTTCAAACCTCACAAAAATTGTCAAGGTTCAGTAAACATCAGTTAATTACTGGTTTAGAAGTTTTTATTCTCTGAAACAACGTCTCGAAAAAATTTTTATTTTTCTCTTAATCCTTTAGTAAAGCATTTCCAAATTTACAAAATATGCACCGAGAATTTCAATACTGAGTTCATCAGAACTTATAAAAGAAGATTCGAGAAAAAAGAAATACGGAACATACAAAGTAATTGCGTTTTGTAGGTAAGTTACTTTTCCCTCTAGCTTGTTTCCTCTTAATTACATCTTTTCAAAATGTATTTTTTTATTTGAAAAACTCTGTATAAAACGACGAGAAACATCGTATCCCTAAGTGTTAATTAATTGATAGTTAAATTACTTTCTATAGAAAGATAAATAAATATCTATATGTGTATAATGTATATATATTAACAGTTTTGTGTTAAACTTTGGGTCAGGCTGTAACGTATTTTCTTCTTGACGAGTTGATCGATTCAGATCCAACCTGGAATGCTAATTTAGTGATCCGAAACCAAATTTTTCAAAACGTCAGAAAACATAGAATTTTTTATATATATTTATTCCTATGTCGTAACTGCAAAAACTTTCGTAAATATTTAAATTTGAGCAAAGATCCCACCACAAAACCATTGTACAAATCAAAAAACGGAAATAAATATTTTAGCATTTTAACTTGTTTTCCATAATAACCAAAATATGAAATAATAGAATATGAAGGTACAGTGTGGAGAATAGATATATCATTGATTCTCTTTAAATTTCCCGCCCTTTTCCGATCCATACCGTTTAACTACCATTTATACTTAGGTTGAAATAAGTGCTTAAGTCTGAATAGTTTTTGGATATTTCTTACTTATTGAAGTGGAATATAAAAAAGAAGTAGCAACATTATTATTAAATTAAATGTGTTAAATGCGCCGAATTCAGACAGTACAAATCTTCACCACATCTCTACAGCAGAGATGGCAACTTCGAGCAGCAACTGACTCCAATACTTCATCATTTCTGCCAAGTTTCTCGTTTAGAATGCTACATCTCACTTGTGATCGACTTCCCTTGTCTTACAATAGTTTTATTAAGAATGAATGCTTATGAAATTCTTCTCAGAGATTTTAATCATTTCTAGAAGACATGCTCGTGTTTTCTATATTTCAAGAGATAAACGAAGGAAGTGTAGAGCATTCTTAAACTGACCAGCAAAACTTTGAAGATAAGACATTTAACTTGAATTTTAAATACTTCGAAAAGAAAGTCGATTATAGACTGAAAGTCCACTTCTACTTGTAGACTTTCACTGGGTCTGTCGGTCTTTCGTCAGGAGCAGAACATAGAATGTAATTTGACGTTCAAATTATTTTTAAAATTAGACATCTACTTAAATATATCTATAAAGGTTGTTTATTATTTTTGTATGCACGAATACAACAATATTTATATAAATACGAAAGTGTGCCGTTTAAGCAAATCATAGTAATAATATGTTAGCAGAGAACGATTTCTAAACATAATGAAGTCATTTATTCAAAGGGAACATACTACATGTTTCAACAGAACTTTAATGTGTCTGAACAATTCAAAACAATGTTCTCTCGAAACATTCAATGTGCACTCTCAGAATAAATCACATCTTTATGCTTTGAAATATTTGTTTCCTCAATTGTTACTTATATTAGAAAAATGTGATTGCTTCGTAATAGAAATAAAAGATACAGCCGTAACAGTAATTTCTACCACGTTCAACTTAATTTGTCCTTTCAGGACTTAACTAGTAACTATTAAAGTATTACACTTCAAAGATAAAGTGATTTTCACAGAATCTTTTGTCTCTCATCGGTTAGCTCAATTCATGAGACTAGTATTGAACGAAAATCTTATTGGGTGATGACAAAGATAAGACTGAAAAGTTTCTTTTTAAACACCTTTCTTTTCTAGCCGTAATAGCATGAAATCAAAATTGACGGTCAATTTTCTCGCTACACTTCTAAAATTGATAATAATTTTAAAGAAAATATTCATTGATTAATTAGCCTGGCGGTGTTGTATGTTCAATATTGAGCATATAAATACAGCTTCCAGTTTGGCCTACAATTTTGATTTTATTCCTTTTAGTCACACATACAGTTCTTCTTTGGCCGCAAACCACTTTCACATTTAATGTTGCTTTGATCACAGTTTTATCAATACACATTAATAAATACCATGAAATAAGAAGTTTATAAGATAAAAACCATGTTATTCAAAACAGAGCTTTTCAGATACGTTTTCTTCTCTAAACACTGTTAATAGCTTATTTATAGTAACGCCATGGAATGTAGACTGCTAGATTCTTGTCAATAATCCCATGAAATTGGCATAGCTCTATGAAGCATCACCATCTATGCCAAATAGTTAATATAACATCTCCTGATGCTAAACGTTCTTGATTATGATAATTTTCTAAAATATAATAAAATTGTTCAGAAAAATTTACAATGAATAATTATTATCAACCGTCCACTTCTGTGATTGTTTTGAAAACTTGACGATAAACAGCTAATCTTGTTTGCTTGGCCTGACAGATATTTTTGTATTTGCACGTTTTTTATCACATGGGTTTGTTGCTCTAAATTAGCTGTCATTAATCCTGATGACGAAAAACTATTAACGGTCCACTTTTATTCGTAGGTGAAGCTGTATATTAAATATGTAAGACCGATATCTTACGTGACGTTTTACGTAGGCATGTGCAAATATTTTCGTCAAGTTTAAGCGCTATAAGTGGATTAACTTCGCATATGTGGCTTATATTTACATCAGATTTGTTTCGTAAATACAGGTTAAAAAGATCCATGATTGTACCAGATTTCAACAAAAAATTCTTTAAAGTTAAATATTTTTCCGACCAAATAAAGTTTCCACACTTTTGATGCGAAGAAGATAGAATAGAAAATTCAATCAAATTTTTCATGTTATATCTCAGGAATTTCTCAACAGATTGCCTTAGAATTTGGAATGGGAAGTAAGAGTCTAGTAAAGGGCATTCACAAAAAACATGTGACAGTGTGTGTTACAAGGGTCTTAAACACAGAAGAAATAAAATCGTTAAACAATTACTCCTGGTAACTCTCTCGTCGAAGTCACCTTGACGTGACGAGAGAACATGCGCATGCCAGTTATCCTGAGAACGATGTCGTCTGGAGGTTTGTGCTCCTGGTAGAATCGACCATGATGGTAAGGTCGTGGGTGATGTTTCTGACAAACAACAGTCCAACCCTTAGACCCCAACGGCCAATCCAAAAGGAAGAAGGACCATACCTGTAATCCTCAACGACAGGAAAGGAGGACGTGAGCTGCAGCATTTCCTCAAGTTCCAATCGTTTTAGTTTTCTTCCCTTTGGACTCAACTAGTTGACTGTCAAGGACCGTGTGTCTGCTGGGGTGCAGTCATTTATACGTTACGTCAACTCACTCACAGGCGTCTCCCAAGTTTAACAAAGTTTCCAACATTTTGAAGAGAAGCGAGAGAAAATAAAACAACTCCAGCTGCTACTGAAACCTCTCCTTCCCCTGAACTGACCTGCACTTACTGCCAGAAGACCTGTGCAGCAAGGATTGGCTTCATTAGCTATCTCCGAACCCATGTATGATTTTAGAGAGCCATCATCCTCCACCTCGAAGGATCGCCACGACTCCTGTTAATAACTCTCTATATGTCCTACAGCAGGTTGTTTTGGCTGTAAAACAAAAAAACGTGTATCTTAATCTACGTTTCTTATATAATAGTATAATATCTCTGAACTTTCTGTATTGGGATGAAATGTATCTGGACATTTTAATGAGAAAATAAGATAGCTCTCGTGTACGTTTGCGCGAAATTCAAAACAAACATCCTTATAAATTACAAGATTAAAGTGATTGAAACAACTCAAACATTTGTAACCGTTAACTTTCTATTTAGCTTTAAAGTAATAGAAAGCGATAATTAGAAACATGACACGCAATGAACATTATTAGTTAGACAAGTTCACTTTGATATATATTCAAGTTAAGTTCTGTAAATAAGAGATATTTAAGCAGGAACAGTAAATAATGTATTCAATAATAACCTGAATAAATATAGCTAATGTTCAGTAGTCGGAAACAGACTCATAAAAAAATCAGAAAAATACATGTCAAGAGTGTCTATGTTCCCTTACCAACTGATGCAAAATAGTGAATCCCATACCAACTGGTGCAAAATAGTGTTACCCATAACCACAAAATAAAGGAACGAACAATATAAAAATAGAACATGTTAGAACTGGTGATCCACAAATAAATACGCTTAGAAATAAAATTAGAAGATACATTAAGTTATTATAATCATAATAACAGTACACCTTCTATACACAAATAAACTTAAAAACTGTTCCCAGATATTCATATTCACATATAAAAAAGGCTACAAGGTTAAACAAAACAACCATCACTTAGTTAAACAACACTCAAACACAATAATAATAAACTAGCATAAAAGAACAAACAGAAAGTACACGCCTTGAAATTCTCCAAGAAATATTCAAAACAGCAGACGACGAAAACATTGACAGTCACTTCAAGATGAACTATATAGAAAACAGTCGGAAATTTGTCAAAAGAATTCAATATAATAGCACTCCAAAAATAAACCTGAGTAAAATCAGTGTTTAACATCATATAATAATTTTCTTGTCATGTTACGGCTTAGAAAGCGAACAGAATTCTCAACAAAAGCGATATGTAATGTTGTTTGTACTATCTGGCAAATTGCTGCAAACTTGAAATGATCCCCAAACACTTTCAGTTACATCCTAAATCGTGACACCTGGACAGGTAAATATAAAAATATGAAATGAATAGGTATAACACCTAAACTAAATGATACTGATATTCAGTGTCTTTGTTTATAGAGCTTTCGAGACAGAAGGAAGACTGCCACTGATCTCAAGCATGAGATAAACAAACATCTACCAAGTGACATAAAAGTGCTCAGATCTACAGTATAAAGAATACTCAAAGAGAATGAAATATTTGGTTGTGTAGCAACTTAAAAACCCTTACTTTGATCTCCAAATATTGTCAAAAGAATAGTTGCAAAAAAGTGTAAAAACTGGACTATTAATGATTGTAAAATGGTGTGATGGACGTATGAATCCAAGTTGAAATATTTGGTTCAAAGCGAAAGTTGTGCGTCCAGAGGAATAAAAGAGAAATATACCGAAATCAGTGCACTTCACCTAATATGAATTATGGGGGAAGAAGTGTAATGGTTTAAAGTGCTTCTCTATTGAGATAAAAATAGATATTTGCAAAATAGATATAATAATTGACCAACGCAACTGCCATCAGACACTGTTGATCCGTCTTGTTATACACAGTGGTTTGCGTATTATTGGTAAAGGATTCTACTGCCAAAGAGATAATGACCTCAAACATTCATCCATCGTATATATAAATTACTCAGCTAAGAAAGAAGTTACCGGAATCATTCAAGTGATGCAATGCCCCCACAGAGCCTCGATCTTAAGCCAATTGAAGATATCTAGACTTTGAAACCTAAAAAACGTGACAAATCAAAACTTGCTTCCAAAGAACGTTTTGTATTTGAAACATTTAGAGCAAAGTTCCAAAGGACATTAAATGTGTTGCGATTGTAACCTAAAGGCTGTCTACAGTTGTTAAAATAAAAGTGGGACAGAAAACATATACTGTTTGCTGAAATCAAATACCACCACTGAGTTTTTATTATACTAAATATGAAGATTAATAAACTTTGAATGTATCACCTATGATTTAACATCCATTGTTTTTTTTAAATAGCTTGAAATCTAATTTTTGATTTCGTTCTAACACTTTTGCACACTACTGTGTGTATATTCATATATATATATATATATACCAAATCAATAACGTGCACCGAGTAAACTACTTATAAAGGATAGTTTTCTTTAAAGTATCATCATTGTACTATTTATATAACATAGTTTAAATACAGCAGTGTTATAGATAGAAGTAAACCGTATTGTTACGCAATCTTTGGATATAATTTTTAGCTTTTTAGTAACTGTAATAAGTACGCCTAATAGACCAATTAACTTCTTATAATCCTATGCCAGTTAAATGTATGATTCTGAGGCTGAAGATATTTCTTATTGCGTTTTCAAGTTCTGAGAAGAAGTCTTCAGCAGTCTTATCGGATTGTGTAAGGTCGTTGGTACCAAAATGAATTATAAGAAATGGGACATATCCGAGAAAAGAACTGGTCATAGCTATGACATCGTGAATTATAAGTAATTGGACAGATTCAGAAAGCGAACAAGTCATAAGGGTTTTTATTTCAGTTATATCAAGACTTCCTGGATTAACGTGTTTTTAGTACATCATGAAAAGACCATAGAAAATATCAGATACACTCCTGTAATACTGTATTCGTATTATAGCATATATTATGTAATGCATATTATGGTAGTATGGGTAGGTGTATAATCGTTTAAAGGATATGTTGTTTTTATCTATGAATTGGAACAGGTGTCTGCCATTAGAGTTAGTGGATTTACATCCAAAGATCTTTTGCTATTCAGATCACTTATTACAATTGTATTTTGATTGTAGAAAAATATGTTGAAGATAAGATTTATGTCTATACATTTTGTTGGAGAACAATATATTCCTGCTACTGTTATTATCGAGTGATTATCTTAGAGGATATCAACCATTATATTTTCCTTCCTGCTGTTCATTTGGATTTCAGTAATGGGAAGATGTTTTTTATATGATAACATAATTCTTCTGTTGGTGTCTTGATTATTTCTTCTATCTCTTCTTATTGACGTATAGTTACATATTTTGAATCTATTCTTAGGATAAATTAGTGTTACACTTACAATAAGAATAACAGGGTTAATATCTTTTACTAAGTCTTCAATCTTGTGTTTCTTCGAACCAAGTGCACCTTGAATATTGATACTTAGAACTGTGGAATGAAAATTTTAGCATGTATTCTGTGATTGGTTGATTAGTTACGGTATATGTGATGTTATGTGTTTTATAGCTATGTTTATGAATAGGTCTATGCTATATTTCGATTGGGTCGGTTTTGTAAATTCTGTAATGAACTCTGTAATAATGTTTTTAATTATGTTTACCATTAGATTTGTTTCATCGTTTGTGTTTTATTTTACTGTAAGATTGTTGTTTTATTGGTTGCTTGTTGCATCTGTGATTTGGTTAAGTTCTTGTAAATTGCTAACTGTTTCGGTTGAATTTTGTTGTTCTTTTGTTCGTGGTTTTGGTTGTGTAGGGTTTTCTTTCAACATTTGTGCATATGTAATTGGTCCTGTAGTTGTGTGTGTTATTGTGCTATCTTGTTTTGGTTTTATCGTTTTTTTATATCATTAAGGCGTTGTATTATCTTTTTATATTTGTCGCATCCTTTATAATTTGCTGTATGTGTTTCTCCACATTCAGCTTGATCTTTTTACAATCAGATATGTGGTGTTCACCGCCATATACGCAACACCTCGGTGTTGCTGGACATGCCGCTGAAACGTGTCCATATCGATCGCAATTATTACACTGTGTAATTACTACTGCTGGTGTTTATAGCTGTTCAACTTGGAATTTTTGGTACCACAAAATGATACCATTGTTTATCAGTTCCAAAATATTGTAATGTTGTTCCATGTCAACTCTTATTTAATTTGTTGCTTTGTTTGTGACCTTGGAGATAATTTTTTCCACCTTAGTGTATCGTATATTTAGTTTGTGTAATGTTTGCTCAATATCCTGTTTTGTGATGGAGTAGTGCACCCTGCGGATTACTATTGCTTTAGGCTGTGGATTAGTTTCTGGTAATTGTATATTTATGTTCCCAGGTGCGAAGGCGTCCTTTGGCCATTCTTCAAGTAGTTTATTTAGGTCAGCAACACCTTAATCTCGGACAGGGACACCACCCCCAGGTAAACGCTTAACGCAAGCTATTTCAACATCTGGTTCACGTCTGCTAATTTCTGCTGCTAGTTGCTGTTTATTATATGTGCCAGGCACACCTTCAATAAGAATAGAATATTTGGGTGTTTTGTTTTAAGTGGTGTGTTTTTGGTTGTGTAGTTTCATTTTGTAATGAATTTCTACTTTTTATTTTCGACACTACTAGAGTAAACTCTTGGTTTTCATTTGTTTGTTCATCGCTTTGTTCTAGATTTTTCTTCTTCATTAGTTTTTGCGTTATCAACATCTAAAGCTTTGTTTAAGTTAGTAACATCATTCGTATTATTTTTAGTGTAGGAAGGAACTATCTCTACCTCAGTATGAGAAGTTTCTTCTCCTTCAGGAAGGAACTATCTCTACCTCAGTATGAGAAGTTTCTTCTCCTTCAGGAAGGAACTATCTCTACCTCAGTATGAGAAGTTTCTTCTCCTTCAGGAAGGAACTATCTCTACCTCAGTATGAGAAGTTTCTTCTCCTTCAGGAAGGAACTATCTCTACCTCAGTATGAGAAGTTTCTTCTCCTTCATCATGGTTTTCAGAATTTTCACTTGAATTACTTATCTCAACAATTTTTCGTCATTGATTTCGTTTTTTCCTGAAATTCTTTTCTTTATAACATTTCACAGATGTTAATTTTGCTTTTGCCACATTACAAAGTGCCATTACGGGTGTAGTTTTGTTCTCTTCTAAATTCTAAACTAATTCTAGTTTTTAGCCACCAAGTGAACTAGACTCACTTTGTTTGTTTTTCAGGCCACTCGTTGTGGATGTTTCTTCGTTTTCCAGAGTCATGGTTGTATTCCAGTGGTCGGCATCGCTTTTACCTTGGCGACCCGCGCTTTCTTCGACCTAGTTGGACCCATTTCAATTTTCTTCTCATTCAACTGGTGCTGTTTCTTACAATATGGGTAATTATTTTTATCCAAGAGAGTATAGTAATTTATCTTTGTTCAGATAAGTGAAGGTGGTTGTCGCAGGGAAAGTGTTATAAGTTTTCCCTACACTATTCATATAAACTCAAGAGTATTCAGAAAACTCGCCTATCTCTTAGCTTAGTCTCGCCAAAAGTCCTCGGCGCTCGAATCGTAATCTGAGTGTCGAGGGTTCGAATTCTGGTTGGTCGCATCCAACATACTCGCCGTGGGAGCGTTATAAAGTGACGGTCAATCCCACTATTCGTTGATAAAAGAGTAACCCAAGAGTTTGTAGTGCGTGATGATGACTAGCTGCCTTCCCTCTAGTCTTACACTGCTAAATTAGGGACGGGTAGGCTCAAATAGCACTCAATTAGCATTGGGCGAAATTCAAAAACAAAAACAAAACAAGCAGTTGACATGTTAACTCTGATAGTTCCAGTATAACATAACTAAAAACACATCTTTTACTATCAAAAGCATTATTTGATAAAACAAGACGAAAACCTAAATAACCAAGGGCACTTCAAAATATGTTAAGCAGAATTTGAGTAAATTAATCTACGAGACATTTTTTTGTGTCCTTTTTACCAGCTATATTTTTTTACACTTCAAATACCAGGGGTGGGGAGTGGAATATATGAAGTAATCTTATTATTATTCAAGATTCCTATCAACCTACCTTCAATGGTGATGAAGATATGAGTTAGAAGTTTGTACTTAAAATATTAATAAAATAATAATAACTTTGAGCCGTTTTATAAGCCTCTTTGCTGCAGCTGAAAAAAAAACATATGATATACATATTTTAAAATAAACTTGTCACTTTGTTTTTCATGTAGTTTTGTCAAAGGTACACATTAAAGAATAGTATTAGAACAAATAAACTACGTTATATGTGTATTTCAACTGGAGATTCGTAATACTTCTCAAAACAACTGGAATATCGAATCATATCAATAATAACACATCCAACACCAGCTGTCTTCAGTAAATTGTATAGAATACACGTGCAGTGAGGTCTATTCGAGATTTTATTTCCATTTAGAACAGGTTTTCTGGTTTAGTTGTGACATTTTTGACTGGAAACGTATTGACCTTTGTTTTTTTTTTTACTTAAGGGCTACATAGTGCAACCATTTGTTGTTAATCTATTCACATTTACCTGTTAAAACACGTAGTGCAGAAATCTGTACACGCTGTCTCGTGATAATATACGTACTTAAAAGGCTCGGCATCGCCAGGTGGGTTAAAGGGTTCGACTGTCGTCTTCAGCTGCCTTTCCTACAGTCTTACACTGCAAAATTAGGGATAGCCAGCGCAGATAAACCTCATGTAGCTTTGCGCGAAATTTTAAAACAAACAAATTTATTTAGAAACTGAACCAAGAAAAATGTTATGAAAACACAGCCGAAGTAAACAACTTGTGCTTACATACGGTATTGGCAAAATGCCTGAAATTCATACGATACGCCAAGAAGGAAGTGTAGTAGAAATCAGACAGAAAATCATAATTACAAGTACGGTTTTAAGTCATAAATGTTTCAGTTAAATATTGTTGCTCTTTGCTTGCCCTTTAAGAGGAACTATCTTAGAATTATAGCGTTTTGTGTTACTGTTTAGAACGATAAATTAATCTTTTCTCACTAAAAATGTTCAGAGAGACTGTATCATTAAATGCAATTTTCGATACATTTTATCCCAGTATGGAAATTGAAGTCCAGTCATATTATATGCCGCTATAGTACACATATATACCGTACACCGCAGTACAGGAACAGTTGAATTTTGTACCAGTAAAGAATATTCAGATACATTTTATCTCAGTACAGAAAGTTCAGAGATATTGTACTACTTTATAAGAAACGTAAATTAAGACACACGTTAGTTAGTCTTGCAGACAAAACAAGCTCAACGATGCGTCCAATAATTATTTCTTATTTACTTAATGTTCTATGTTTCACAATAAAGACAACTGAACCAAAGGTGGACTCAACAGACAGCTCAATGTGGCTTTGCCATCATAAAAACTCACATACAACTGAATGTAAATAAACATTCCGAACGCTGTTTTCTACAGACAGGTACTTGTATCGTAACAATGTTTTCTCAGTTGGCACTCCATGTATGCTTAACAACTCATGTTCTCATTAAATAAGTTCCTTTACCAACTTTATTTTTTAATTAACAGCTCTTAAAGAATGTATAAATAGATCTCAAACCAATTCAAGTGTTTGATATACTTTACCATCATGTTTCTGAGCATAGGTGTGTTCTTGTAATATATGTTTCAATTTTTTTTAAGGTTACTTTCAGTAACTTTATTGATTATAATGTCTGTAATATATTTAATTTATAATATGTATAATGTATGTTGTATTAAATGGCTAACTTAAATAGCATTCTGCAAACTATGTTTACCGTATATAAAACTGTCTATATAGAAACATGCATAGGGTGTGGTTGTAATAATATTATGATGAACACTTCTACTTGTTCAAAATCTTTAAAGAACTATTTAGAATATGTAACGGTTTACAATGTTATAGGTCAAACACTAATGTCTCATGTGATGTGTAAATCTATGTTATTATGTTTATCAGTTTTTCGTTTCATTCACTTTTTCATTATGATTATTCAACATTATTAGTTTGATATCTTGTTTAGAAACAACCTAAATTTTATGGGAAATTGTCAACATTATGACTGATAATAAGTGTAAATCTTATTCTCAATCACCTATATTAATCACTCAATTAATTATCAAATTCTGATCCCCATTGGTTGATAAGATCAGAAGCTACTGAATATAACAAACTGCTTTACTTTTAACAGTTTTGATGAATCTTATTCAACTCGATAATAAAATGTCATATTGTTTTCCTATATTACAATAAAACTGTAAAAACGCAGAAAACCTGGAAATATTAACATAAAGCCAGTGAGTTCGTTCCTTCATACTGTTTTAAATAACTATTAAAAAGGAAACGACGAAAATAGATCAATAAAATATTTCATGTTGTAACTGGAATTGATAAAAATGGAGAAATATGTAAACTTAAGTATAGTCTTTCTTAAAAGATCTGAAACCATGATTTTATTTGACAACTGCAAGTTTCCTATCAAAAATGTTGTGGAATATAGCGTCATCTAGTTTTACTCAAATAGTATATGCCTGTCGATTAATGAGATTTTAAATTAAAATTATTATAAAATCATATTTATAATGGTTTCTGACTGAAGACGTAGTAAAGCATCAATTGTGAACTTTATTAGACTGAGAACCGATGTTTTAATTTGTTAAAATAAAAATAGATTGTTAGGTAACATAGCATCTAATAAAAATACTGTATTATGAAAGAGATCTTTTACTGTAGCTAATCTTACTTCATATCCCATAAAACTACTTGGAGAATTGGTTAATTACCTATCAAAATTGATCTGTTAGTGTCACGTGATAGTGTGACCCAATAATATCATTGCATAAGGTTTTCCTAAGATCTTTCGCATAATTACTTTGACCTAATAACTTAAATTCCATACAAGTTATTTTGCTTTTACAAATAGATTTTCCATAAGATACGCAGACTTCGAAATTAATATTCATTTTTTTTCTATCACGTAGAAATTGTTTACAAATCGGTAATAAAGCAAACTCTTGCTTTGTTCAATTTATTATTTCCTTTATCACACCGAATAATTTTTATTTTTATGTTTCTGAAGAAAAATATAAACAAACTGGTGAAAAGAAAATAACACTGATAACAAATAAATATTTATTTTTATTCATCTAGAATTATTTTTGTAAATACTCGTCTCTTATTTTCAAAACTACATGTTGTCGTCTTTCGTTTTTTACATGTATCAGCTTGGTATCGGTTGACTCTATGAAGCCATTGTTTCTTTATCAAGTTTTTATTACGTGCTTTGCCGGCCTGTTCAAACAAAAACATGAAAACTTTGTATAATTTGATTGTCAACTCTACGAGAATTTCGAAGGAACCGAATAACCAGTAGTACCAGATACATATGTTATAATTGTGTAGAACACCTTTCAAACTTCTTTTGGAACAATTAATGTATAATTGCACTCATATCGTTAATAGGCTTTGTTCCTAGCTGTGCTATTTGTTCATTTAGGAATGTTATTGCAACAAACTAGTGAATGTTTATATGAAAGAAAACGTGAAACAAAATAATAATTCCTTACAACCCAGTTGTAGACAAGGCCACTAATAGAGAAACATTAATTTTTTTAAAGAAATATTCTGGAAGCCTCGTAATATTTTGCTTAATAATAAGAAATGTGATACATGTTTCAGTGAAGTATCAGTACACACGTGTGTAAAACAATGATGATTATATAACAACAATGATTTTATAAAACATTGAAAAAGTTTCCGCTGCTCGTTTAGCGTGTAGTTTAGTCTGTAAGTAGTTGATGTTATCAAGGTCAGTAAAGTGGTTGTGGAAACTATGAGATGAATCAAGAAGAAACTGTGACAGCTTGACACCTCTGCAGTTTGAGATAAAGATACAGAGGATTGGTTACTAACAACTTTAAAACTTTCTGAAATGTAAACAGCTGGCTTATCAATTAAATATCGATAACAAGAACGTGAGTACAGATAAAAGATAAATTTCAAGATCAAACATTTCACCACGTGGTAATATTTCTTCTAGAACATTTCTTCTTCGAATTGTCAACACTTGAAATATGTTCTACATAAACTAACCTAAGCAAGCATTTCAATATGTGTATCGAAAAATGTTCCTGGAACAGAAGAAATACACAGAGAGACAGATTAACGAAAGTTTTCTTTTAAATATAAATTACACTTTATTTCTTACTTGATTCAGTTTATTCGTTTGTGTATTCTATAACCACAAAATAATCAAACTAAATTTCAATGCAATTTTTTATTTCAATATTCAGTTTGCAGTAAGTTCAAGAATATATTTTTCTTGTACTATATAACCTTCTGGTGTTATTTGAATAAAGGTAAGATTTCAGAATATCATTTCTATTGGCGATAATCCGTATCCTAAAAAGCAGTGAAAAAATAAAACGTATATGAACTTTCGTATGAATTGAATTAAAACCACAGAATTGTCAATGTTATTATAAGTGAGTTATTTTATAAATTTTAATGATTTTTAAAGTATTGAGGAAATTTATTCGTATTTCTGTAATGTGGTGATATGACGAAATCATACGAAAGGCCATAGCTGTGAGTTACGAAACTCTTATATGTTATATGCCAAATTATGCGAAGGTCATATTTCATAATAGGCTATTTCGTCAGATATACTGAGAAACGAATTTAAATAACAAATGAACGCTGTAAATGTTATGGAAATGTTTTTAATTTCTTTTTTATACTGATATCCTTTCAAAGTCCGAAATAATGCCAAATAATGGTGTTTAGTAATGTCGAGAAAACCCACTTGCAGAGAAATATTTTCGGTCATCGTCAGGTTCACAAAACGTTGTTCGCTCCTCTATGCAAAAAATTTTCTCAACCGAAACGAGCCGTTTTTACATACATATTATGGTGTTTACATCTTCACTTCGTCGAAAAGTAAATTACAGAATTATTTGTTTCTCTTTATTAATATCTGAATTATTTCATGAAAAGAATTTAATTTCTTTACCATTTTACCTTTTATTATTATTTATATGTTTCTCATACTCCTGTTAAATTTAGGATAGGTAAACTTACGTTATGTTTTGTGAAACATTCACACTGAGTTTATTTATGACTACATTATGTGTAAAGTCCTCATTTTACTTAAATTATACGTTCCACGGTGGTTCCAAAAATTATTTCTTATTTACTTAAAGTTCAATGTTTCACAGTAAGGACAACTGAATATATGGAAGACTCAAACAGATAGTCCGATGTGGCTTTGGTAAAATAAAAGCACACAAACAACTGAATATAAATAAATTTACCGATCGCTATTTTCTATTGACAGGTACTTATATCATTACAGATTCTTCCCAGTTGGTATAGAATGTAAGAGTAACCTATCATGTTCTCGTTAAATAAGTCCCTTTATCCATATTATATTTTCAATTGAAAGCTATTTAAGAATGTCTAAATAGTTTTGAAATCAATGCAAATGTTTGATATACTTTACTATCATATTTCCGAGTCATTGATATATGCTTCGTGTGGTATGTTCCATTTTTTTAGGTTAGTTTCGCTAACTTTTTTAATCATAATGTCTGTAATATATTTAATTTATAATGTCTATAAGTTATAATGTATCAAATGGCTAACTTAAACAGTATTCCGAAAACTATATTTGCCGTATAGAAGCCGGTCTGTAAAGAAACACGCAGTCAGCAATAGGTATTACACATATATAGTGTGATTGTAATACTGTTGTGATAAATTCTTCAAACTGTTGATAATCTCTGGGAATCTAAACAGAAAATGCAAAGGTTAAAATCTAATAGGTCTAACACTGATATCTCATGTTAAGTGTAAATGTATGTTATAAGGTTTATTATGTTTTATTTTATTCACTTTTTTATTACACTACATTATTAGCTTGATATATTTTTTAGAAATAACCTAGATCTTATGAAATATTGTCGATATTTGGGCTGTTAAGAACTAGAAATGTTATTCTGTATTAGTTGTATTAATCCCTAGATTTATTATCTAATTCTGATCATCTTTGGTTCATTAGATCAGAAGTTAGTGAATATAGTAAAACCGTTTGTACTTTTAAGAGTTTTGATGAATGTTATTAAAATAAACAATAAAATGTCATACTGTTTTCCTGTATCACAGTAAAACTGTAACCATGCAGGAAATATGGAAGTGTCAACGTAAAGTAAGGCCAATGTCCTTATTCTTCCACACTATTTTAGTTACTTATTTAAAAAGAAACGATTAAAATAGGTCTAGAAAAATATTGTATGTTGGGACTGAAATTGCCAAACGTGGAGAAATCTATAAATTTAAGTTTTATTTTTTTTAATGTTCTGCAATCATGATTTCATTTCACAAATGGAAGTTTCCTGTTAAAAAAAAAGTTCTTGAATATAGCGCCATCTAGTTTTACTGAAACAGTATAAAAGGAAAGAAAAAAGATTGTTTTGTGTATGTGCCTGTTGACTGAGAAGATTTTAATTTAAGATCATAATAACATCACATCTAATAATGATTTCTGACTGTAGATGGTAGTAAAGATTAAAAGCAAAACTTAATTAATTATATGGTCACTGCTTTTATTTGTTAAAATGAAAATAGGTCGTTTGATGTCCCAGTATATAGTAAAAAAACTGTATTATTAAAGAAAGCTTCTTCAGTTGCCAATCATACATCATATCTTATAAAGGTATTTTGAGGATTGGTTATTTAAGTATTAAAATTAATCTGTTAATGTCACATGAGTGTTCGGCCCAATAATATCACTGCATATGCAGTTTTGAATACTGTTTGTTCATAAGATATTTTGCAATACTACATAAATCTGATTACTTTAGTTACATACAAGTTATTTTAGTTTGAAAAATAAATTTTCTATAACTCATATACGAAGACTTCAATAATGATATTCTTTTTTAATTGTAGAAATTGTTTACAAATTAGGGAGAAAACAAACTCTTAGTTAGATATATTTATTATTTCCCTCATCATAATGACATTTTTTTATTATTATGTTCCTCAAGAAAAAATATAAACAAACTGAAGAAAAGAGAATAACATTGATAACAAGTGAATATATATTATGATTCATCTAGATGTTTTGTTGAAATATTCGTCTTTTCTTTTTAAAACACATATTGCAGTTTGTCTTTTATATGTCAACTTCGCATCAGGCTGACTCTCTAAAGACATTTATCTCTTACGTAATATACAGGATCCTTTACATAGGTTCTGTAAGAGTAAATACATTTTATCTTTTGAATGTTTTGAGGATACTGGCAAGTATAAATAAAAGATAAAGCTAAAACTGCTTTTGTGTTACCTTCAGGTAAATATCACTTAAACAGAATGTACTTTGGTTCATGTAATGTTTCTTCAACATTCAAGATATTAATATATGTTGTATTATTACATCTACAACATTCAGAAATTTCTGTTACTTAAATGATGTTATAGCGTTCCCTGCGACTACAGAAGAACATTTACAAATATTAAAATGTGTATTTGATAGGTTACGAGAAGGAACTTCAAAGATGAAACCAATCACATGTCAGTTGTTGATAAAATAAATAGAATATCTAGATCATTTAGTAACCTCAGACGGTGTAAAACCTGGCACTAAAAAATTAGATATTCGTGCATTTCTAGGATTTTATCGAAAGTCTATACCAGATTTTTAGTTGTTGACCAACCTCTAACTGAGCTAACTAAGAAGGAATCAGATGTTATTTGGACAGATAAAAGACAAAAAAGCTTTCGTGAAATTAGGAGACGCTGTATTAAAATCTATCATTTTAAGTTACTCAGGCGTTAGTAAATAAATTATAATAAACATAGATATTTCAGGTTATTCTATAAATGCAGTATTGCCATAATTAAATGAAAACAAAAAATAACATCCTTTAACTTATCACAGCAGACAGTAATGAAAAGCTGAAGTAAATTACTCGGTCCCAGAACAAGAACGCTAAGCTGTAGTTTATTGAATAAAAACCTTTTGTTGTTATCTGTATGGTAGGAAATTTACTATCATCAAAAATCATGTACCATTAAGATCAGAAATGACATTAATGAACTCTTCTTCGATGTTAGCCATGTTGGTCATTCTTACTCCAAGATTATGATTTTGAAGTAATTCATATAACAGGAAGAAAACATTCTAATGTGAATGCTCCATGTAACATAATAGTAAGAGGCACTGAAACTGAAGAGAATAATCTATTAACAAAATAATAGAAATTAAAACTGAAAATGAGGATGAATTAGAAGTAATTTTGGATTAAAGTCATGTAATTATTAAACAAAATAAAGATGAGTTAATAAATAACTTGTGTTCCTGATAAAAAAGTGAAAACTATTGCTAAAGCATATGTAAATAACATTGTAGCTAGACACGTTGTACTCCAGAATGTACTGTTAGATATAGAAATATAATAAAAGAAATTTCACAGTTGTTATATGCCAAAAAAACAACAAAACTGAAACAACTGCTTTTCGTTCAGCTCCAACCGTATTAGTAGAAATATTCAGAAGGACTTTGTTGGATACGATGTTTCAATGCTGTGAGAAAGATTAGAAAACTTGGGAAGAGCTGGTTCATTTATTACAAAGTGCTGAAAATGAGTCTACTTTGGATAGTCCGTTTTTCAACTACATGGTAGAGATGTAATGCAGCCTATGGAAAAGGTCATGACCTATAAAGTATTTAATCATGCAGTGGATTATGATTACAAGACTGAGAATGCAGTTGGCTTTTGAGTTAACTATTAAACATTTAACAAAAGCTGCTAAACATAGAGAGAAACGAGGAAATATGTTTGTTTGTTTAGAATTTCGCGCAAACAACTCGAGGGCTATCTGCGCTATCCGTCCCTAATATACCAATGTAAGACTAGAGGGAAGGCAGCTAGTTATCACCAACCACTGTCAACTCTTGGGCTACTCTTCTACCAACAAAGAGTGGAATTGAACGTCACATTATGACGCCCTATGGCTGAAAAGGCAATTATGTTTTGGTGTAGCAGGGATTGTAACCTGCAACCCTCTGATTACGAGCCGAACGCCTTAACCCACCTGGTTATGCCGGTCCTGTGCAGAGTGTAAAATGAAAGGTTTTCGTGTGCATTATATACACGTGCGTGTGTGATTGCGGGTCGAGTTACCTAACCACCTGGCCATGCCGGGCCCAAGTAAATATAAGGATAAAAATTAATGATATAAAATTAACAGTTAAACTATTTTTTTTATCTTGTTAAAATAGGAAATAGCAAGAAACTAGTAAAGCTATGGAAAGGCCTTCTCAGAGTCCTAAAACAAACAAGTCGAATTTATTTTGAAATTCAAGAAATCCATCGAAAACTAAAACAGTTGGTACGTGTTAATAGATTAAAGAAACTGAAGGAAAGAAAACCATATCAGTACGTATATATGACTGATGAAAACCAGACGACTGATAAAAAGAAAATATTGAATTTAATTACTCGAATAAACTAGATTTATCTTATGATGATGAGGAGATAAGTGAAGCCGAGATATATAATTAAAAGTTAGATGACATTAATACCATATTAGGTGGTGAAAGTGTTGAAACAGAGGGTCAAGTGACGTTAACATCACTGTGCCCAAGGATAGTTTGTCAATAACGCCTACAACGGTGTAAGTTTATGGTGTTAAAGATGATTATAGGGGTAGATTAAGTGGTCCTGTGCCAACTCAACCTGAAGTAATGCTTACCACTACTAAACGAGAAGTGAAATTCATTCGACAAGTAGCTGTATTTAGAATAAAAAATGACATTAATAGAGTTAATGTTAGCCCTGATGACGAAACTGGCGGTGTGCAACAAGCTTATATCAATATGTTAAGAGAAATGTATAACTGTAATTAGAATTACGTAGACAATATAGGATATGTATAAACATTGCTGTATAGTTATATAGATATGTGGTGTGGTTATAAGACTCTTGTCTTTATATGTTTTGGTAGTTCATACATCTGCAGATTTACTACGATAATTATTCTATGGATGAGTGTAAACATGGCGGCAGGGAGTGAGTATTGTACCACTAAAAATAAGACGGGCAAGTATTATATTGAAGAAAGAAATTTTATGTTGTCAGAAGATAGGTGGATAATTCTTGAAATAAAAAAGAATTATATTTTTTCAGATAATTCTTGAAAATAAACCATTTCCACAGTACGTTTGCTTAACAATTTGAATAGGAAAAGAACTAATATTGTTCGAGAAATCTTTTTTACGTAAGTTAGTTAATATGACGTAATTTCAAGTGACAAATCAGGGAACAGATATCTTATGTTTAGTGAGGATCTCACAGGAAATATAAATTAAGAACTATAATACCTAAGATAAAGACGGGTCCGGTGCTGCCTTTGACTGGTTCATGGATAATATTACGTATGAACAACTTCACTCCTTTACCCAAAAAAAAAGAGTTTAAAAATTATTAAAAAAACAGCTAAATTCAATAACCTTCCACGAAAGAGGACGAAGAGGAACCACAACGTTCCTGAACACCCCAGTTGGAAAGAGAATTCTTCTGATTTCTCTCTCTCTAAACTAAACCCCTGCCACGTTAATTTGCGTTTGCGTATCTAAGATAAACGATATCTTCTTAAGATAGAAAATTTGTTATTTGATTTAAAGGATACTAAAGATATCTTTCCGATCGGACTTCACAAAAAACGTGGTTTAATAGACGCTGGAGGAAATGTTTCAAAATTTTTGTTCGGAAAAGCAACAATAGAAGATTTATGTGAATTAAACCAGAAAAAAAGAACATCAAAGACAAGTATATATAGAAATGGTTATTTTACAGGTGAATAGGGGAGCGGGTAGGATAAATAAACTTTAAGGAACGATTGTATCGATGTATGAAATGGTAGCTTTTTTTCTTTGTTTTTTTTTTTTTACCAATTGTGGGTAGCGAGGAAATGATGTCATATTGCCATATTTTTCAGCATTTAACGTTTGAAGAATATATTTTACGCTGTTTTAATTTATAAAAAGATACCAACTGAATCCTGGATTATTTTACCAGGTCTAATACGTTAAACTCTTTATTCAGCTTTAACGTTCTTCAACGACTGAATTAAATTTCATTCTGATGGTACTTCTAGGCCTAAAATTTTATGGTGATGTTACATATTTATTTTCTCTTAAGTATAAGGAAAATTAAATATTTAATATGTGACGTTGAGGCCGGATATACTTTCTGGTAAGTTTATTAGGGAAAATATCAGTTTGCAACGCCTACACCTCAAGAGTGATTTTTTCATATTTCTAAACGATGGCAACGTTTCACACAAACTTACACACACACACGATTAGAACATTACAAGACTCAATGTGTTTAATTTTCGTAAGGGCTAACTTTCCATTCTACCTTTTTTGTTATATTTTAGAGTGGTCTTCCCTTTTACATTGGTGTTTTTCTAAATTAATGTCACTGTTAAATTAATGTAATGCAAGTGTGAGCCACCACAAGCATTCCCAGGATTTTATAAAATGTACATTAAAAAGGTTGTTATTTGTGATATATTATAAAAAGAATAAACTACATTTTGTATTGTTCTGTTGTCATGAAGAAATTCACTTTCACACGACGTGTGGATTAGATAATTATTTAGAATAAACTTTCTGAAACAAAATGCATAAGTTTCTATCGCCATATGAAAACCCTAATAATATTAAGGAATCAATATAAATACACAACTAAAAGCGACACAATGAAGTTGTGTGATAAATAAAAATTAAACTTAACTAGTTTGTAGTTTCAGTTTATAACTGACTAATAATAAGATGATAAACAACAAAGTATAATGAACTGGTATATTGGGTAAACATGTATTGTGTTCCATCCCGAGGAACCAAAATCACTTCATGCTGAATTTTCTTAACATAATCTATTATTACAATAGCATAATAAGTTTCTTTCTTAATTATAAGTGAATAATAGAAAACTGCGATGGTTTTTTGTCTTAAAATTTTCAAAAGTTATACAGTAATTCTGTTCGCTGAATCCAGAAATGATAACCATTCTTATTCATCACTTTCAGACTTCTAGAAAAATGTCACATGTAATTTTACATAAGTGAATCTTTTTATTGAGATCTGGTCACATTTTGCTGTGCATAAAATGTTGACAACAACTGGCTGTAGATTTTTACATAGTGAGAACTTTATCGATTGTTATAGAACCCATGAGAAACATATCGCTAGTATATAAACGGTTATAGGCGCTCGACATCTCATTTCTATATAGTATTTGGTTTTGCGTCCACTTTGATACTTTTTTTTCTATTCAGTATTATTTGTTATTCTTTATGGCAGCAACAGGTGGTGTAAATAACCAAAATATATTCTATTATATTTATAGTAAATTTCTGATTGTCAATAGACATGATAATAGAGAGTGGCTTCAACATAAAACATCTGGGGTACCACAGCTTTTCATAATATGAACTTATTGATTTGATGATAGATTAAAGCCTATTAAAAGATTATCCAGGGATTATGGGTTATAGGTTTCAGACTAAGAGGTTACTTTCTCCAGGGACATCACATTACTGGTACAGAAATAATGAGAAACAGTTTATACTTTTTTTGCATGAAGGTTCACTGGTTTATTGTATTAATATTGCACAATTAATAACATCACTAGAAGCTGCAGTATATGAGCAGAGTGAGTGGTGATTGTTCATTGATTCCTCCAAAAAAAGTCTGAAAGGTATTCTACACAATAGTAACATCTTCCTGTTGCTCATTTGGTTTGTACGAAAATCTTGAACTTCTTAATAAGGTCAACTACAAACAGCATCATTGGCTACTTTGTGGAAACTTAAAAGTTTTTGTATGTTGTAAGGCTGACAATCAAGTTATACAGAAATGATAACCATTTTTCTCTATCACTTCCATATTTCTACAAAAATGTATATGTTATATGTACTTGCGCGTAAGTGAATCTTTTTATTGAGATCAGATCAATTGAAATGATAAAAGTAAGTGGTTTCAATCTGAAACATCTGTGGAACCACAGGTTTTCACAAAAGTGTTAATTTTGTTTTATGAATTTCGCACAAAGCTACTCAAGGGCTATATGCGCTAGCCGTCCCTAATTTAGCAGTGCAAGTCGAAAGAGAAGGCAGCTAGTCGTCACCACCCACCGCCAACTCTTGGGCTACTCTTTTAGCAACGAATAGTGGGATACACCGCACATTATAACGCCGCACGGCTGAAAGGGTGAGCATGTGTAGCGCAACGGGGATGCGAACCAGTGGCTGTAAGATTAATTAAAATTCACTACTAATGCTTCACTGCCATTCACAGTTAGAAACCATTAATATATGTGATTTTATCATGATCTTAAAATACAGTCTTATTTGTGGACAGACACGTAGCAAAAAACAGTGTCAAAGAATGATCATTTTGGCTTTACTTTACCTTAACAATTCCAGACTTCCTGCATAGCTACGGTACTACTTCAATACAAAAAAAAACAGTATGACATTTTATTGTCTGGTTTAATAAGATTCATTGAAACTGTTGAAAGTCAAACAATTTTATTCTTAATTTTGATCTTATCATTTAATGTGAATCAGAATTTGATAATTAATCTAGCGATTAATGTAGCTAATTAAAAATAAGATTACAATTTATTATCAACCGTAATATTGAAAATATCACATAAGATCTTTGTAATTTTCAAACTAAGATTTCAAGCTAATAATTCTTATACAAAGTGAAAAAAATGAAAAATTGATAAATATTATAACACACATTCATACATTACATGAGACATTAGTGTTAGACTTGTTACTTTGTTAACCTTTATATTTTTCATATAGTTTCTTCGATATTTTCAATAGGTAGAAGAGATTATAATAATAGTATTTACACCACACTGTAAACAAGAAATATCAATTGTTGACAACGGTTTCTTTTCAGACCGGTTCATATACGATAAACATAGATTGCGGAATACTATTATCGTAAACCATTTGATACAACATACATTATAGATATTATAAATTACATATATTACAGACATTATAATCAATAAGTTAGTGAAACTAACCTTTAAAGAACAACAAAATATATTTTATGAAATATGTACAAATGACTTGGAAACAAAATTTTAAGGTGTATTAAACATTTGCAATGTTTCCAGATTTGTTTATATAACCTTAAACAGCTGTTAATTGAAACTATAACGTGCATAAAAAATATTATCTTATGAGAACTCGAGTTGTAAATCACACATGATACACCAACGGGAAAAAAGTTGTTATAAAATAAGTTTCTGTCAATGAAAAGTAGTCTAAATTAAACTCACATAACATAACGTAACTGTATATAACCTAAACACAAAAGGAAAGTTTGAGTATGATAGATAAATAAATAATAATAAATTGATAAAATAAAAACAAATTAAATTTTTTCACATAAAATAATTCAGATTGCATTGAAGAGAAACAAATAACTCTGTAATTTACTTTTGGACGAACTGACGATATAAACACCATAAACATTATTTTTATGATGTCGGATTTGCAAATACATCTGAAGAAAAAGCTAAATATAGAGTACAACATTTCTTTTAGTAAAACCAATGATAGAAAGTTACATCCCATTTTCGTTACTGACAGCTATGGCCTTAAGAATCATTGCGTCATATCACTACTTTATCTAAATACGTAAACTTCAAGAATACTTTAAACATAGCCAACTAACTTACAGCTGATATCAACGACTTTTACCTTATCGCAATCTAATGAACATGAGGACAGTGGGAAGTGTTTTACAGTTTATTCTATAACTTAATTATCTGTTAAACTGCAACATAAATCACCGAAGATAAATAGTTGTATTTGTTGCATGGTATCATTCCCTCATGGGAAGTTGCAGTTCTCTACGTAGAATAATGCCAGATAATTAAACTAAAATTAATTTCTGATGAGAAGATACCAAATATCATTATGAGACATTTTTAGTGAAATATAAATTTTTATTCAATTCAGTATAACAGAATTTCCAGTAAAATAACACTGTGACAAATGTTCTCGTCGTATAAAACAACAAACAGGAAGAATTATATTGTATTTTCTGCCAAGCTCCTTCAATGATATTTGTTACAACACCATTCAAATAATGTTTATATTGACTATATTCAGTAAATTAATCAGTGATTTGTAATTACATTTATCAATACAAGTAAAACTGAACAATTTAGATTAAGGATGAGTAATTTTATGCAATTTATATTTAAACTAATCGAATATATGATTTTTTCAACATCCCTGGTAGTTCTTATAAATGATTTCAAACATTATGTTACTCGTGAAAACTGTTCATTATTAACTTATCACCATGTTTAAACGTATCCATTTTTGTTCAGTTGAGAAGTTGAAATCTAGTACACCGTGGTATCAACAAATGAACCTAAATATCATAAAACTACACGTGGGTTTCTCTTTAATAAATCAATTGAATTTATTTCGTTATCCCACATATTTTTGTCAAAATATCTTTATCGAAAGCAAAGGAAGCAAGTTTTTTAAAATCTGAACTTTTGAAAAATATAAAACATCAGATAATTTTGGAGAAGTTGAAAATAACCAGATTATAAATAGATCAATTCGTACATTGTTGCTGTTAATACACGCATTTACCAACACCGAAACATACTTGTACAGTTTATACTATTCTACAGCCGATGGAATTGGTGATTCGTTTGACTGTTGTTTTCTTTTCTCAATGTCTTTGTGGTATAACATTAACACCAAAGTTTCCCTGACTCAGACTGGAAATATATTCTAAAGAATCTACCCACCAGTAAGCATATAATTCTGTATCAAACCGTGTTAATGGTACATGAGAAACACACAACAACAAATTATCTAAAGATGTTTTAAAGTATAAATTACTCTTCATTTTCTATTCTAAAAAATCGAACTTAATTTCAATCAACAGTTTTTCTATTTTACAATTCAGATTACGAAGCTACTCAGTGGGCTACCTGTACGGGCCCACAACGATTATCAAAACCCGATTTCTGTTGATGTGAATACGCAGACTTCCCGCTGTGCCACTTGGGGATAAATGTTGGTCAATCAGTAAGTTACCATCAGAATTATAAACTGTTTAATCATTTTACCTACCTTCAATTTTGTATTCCTGAATTGGTTTGCTTCTTCCTTTTTAATTTCACAGAGGGTTAAACGAGAGCTATCTGTGCTAGCAGTCTCTAATTTATCAGTGTAAATCAATTATTGGGCTACTATATTACCAATGAATCGTAGGATTGACCGTTATCATAAAAACATCTGAACAACTGAAATGGTGAGCATGTTTCGCATGACGAATATTTAAACTCACGACTCTCACGCTAAAAATCAAGCGGCATGACCAGGTAATTAAATTTTGTATCATTCTTACGAGAAAGGTGAAATTTCGCAATATTTATATATTAAAAGTTTAACATACTCAATAGTTTAAAGTAACCTGAATTAGCTGTTACCAATTATCCTCTGCTATTACGATTTCCTGTAAACAAATTGTGACGGTCATTCTTTGTTAGCTCACTATCCAATACTTTTCGTATCCCAAACTGCTGTTGTAGCTTCCACCACCTCTTAAGCCATAGGTAGGGTCTAAGCCTCCAGTTGTGTCTATTTCTAACTCTTTCTTATTTTCTCCTTTATTTCAATTACTTTTATGAAAACCTGGATCCCTGTTACTTCCATGTCTCCCTCTTTGTTTCCGTGATTACCGCAACCATCGTAGATGTTCCAAGTTTCTATCGTTATTTCCATTTTTAGCTTTACTTCCTGTAGTGCAGACCGTAGTAACCAAAAGGAAAACGATAAACCTGTGATAAAATATATATATTAAATTTTAACTTTCTTATAAAATTATAACCATTTAAATAATCAACATTCTCGTCGTGGAAAGCTTGTATATCACAGTTGTTTTTTTTACAAAGACAATATATCTCCCCTGAAAGCTTACAGGATACAGAGAAGTTTCAGTACACACGTGCATGAAACAATGATGATTATAGAAGAACAAGGATTCTATAAAATATGTTGAGAAAGTTTCCGCTGCACGTTTAGCGTTTAGTCTGTGATTAATTGACGCTAACAAGGTCACTCAAGGGGTTATGGAAACTATGGACACTGTATTAATGAGTGGAACCAGGAAGAAACTGTGACAGGTTGACACCACCACATGATGGAATAAAATTATGAAGGATTGATTACTGAAAACTTAAAACATCCTGAATTGTAAACAGCTGGCTTATTGATCAAATATCGATAACAAGAATGTGAGAACAGATACAAGGAAAATCTCCGGGTCAAACATTTGACCATGTAGTAATATTTCTTTTGGAAAATTACTTTTTCGAATTGCAAACACTTGAAATATATTTTACGGAAATTAACCTAAGCCAGCATTTGATTCTGTATAAAATCGTGTTCCTTGAACAGGAGAAACACACAGACAGACACACAAACGAAAGTTTTCTTTTAACTATAAATTACACTTTATTTCTTACTTGATTCAGTTTATTCTATGAAAAGTTTTATTATTTCAAAATTATGTATACAGTAATTTCAAGAATATATTTTTATTGCACTATTATAACCTTCAGGTTGTTAATTCAATAAAGGCAAGGTTTCAGAACATCATTTCTATTGGTGATAATCCGGATCCTCACAAGCTTTAAAAAAGAAAAGATATATAAAGTTTCATATAAATTAAATAAAAAGCACAAAATTTTCGATGTTGTAATAAGTAAGTTATTTAATTAAATTTAATTATTTTTAAAGGATTGGGGAAGTTTATTCGTGATGACGAGAAACCAACTTCACGTAAAGATGTTTGGTATGGGTATTAAAACATTTACTAAGATTAAGTTGAGAACAACATTTCCACCTTCTCAGGTCATCTTCAGGTTGACAAAGAGTTGGAAACTTTCTCTTGGTTAATTTAAGGAAATTCATGTTTTAACACAACTATAAATTATTTTATGGCAAACAGGAATAAACTGTCCAGTGATTTAAAGAGCCGAATTATTGTAAAATACAAGTCTCGTGTATCTCTTTCCGGTGTTACTACACAACTTAATGTGCCGAAATATATTGTTCAAACAATAATTACCAAGTTTGAGCTCACAGAATCAACTGCTAACCTCCCTCGTTCTGGACGACCCACCAAAATTTCAGAAAGAACCAAGAGGAAGGTTCTCAGAAAAGTTAGTAAGAACCCTTGTTTAACACGTAATGACATACAGACTCTGGTAAGGGAAACTGGGATTGAAGTAAGCACCTCTTCAGTTACGAACACGTTACTCTCTTCTGGGTTCAAAACATGCCGTCCACGTAGAAATCCATATTTAAAGCCTGTTCATTTAGAAGCACGATTGAGGTATGCAAGAATACTCATTCTTTCGTCAGACAAGACTAAATCGAGCTTTTTGGCCACAATGATGTTCGCAATATTTTCCGTAAGAAGGGGGAACGAAATCTTCCAAAGAACACCGTCCCTACTGTGAAATACGGAGGTGGCTCGATCATGCTATGGGGCTTCTTCAGCTCTTCTGGTGTAGGCAGCCTTCACCGCGTCAACGGAATCATGAAAAAAAGAAGAGTATGTTGATATATTAGGCACTTATATCAAGAATGATGCTCGGAACTTGCGGCTTGGACATTGTTGGATCTTCCAGCACGACAATGTCCCTTATCACACATCGAAATATGTGCAATCCTGGTTGCAGAGAAATCATATAAGCGTTCTGGAGTGGCCATCGAAGTCACCCAATCTCAACCCAATTGAAAACGTTTGGCATGAGTTGAAGATCAGGGTTCATCAACGTCATCCAAAAACCTTGCATGAATTAGAGGGCTTCTGTAAAGAAGAATGGAAGAAAACACTAGTCGAGTACTGTCAAACGATCATGGAGGGCTATGAGGAGAGATTGCGCCAAGTAATTCACCTGAAGGGCTGCACAACTGACCATTAAAGTAGACGCACGAACACTTACTGCACCTCCTACATTTGATTATTTGTTTATAAACAGTTTATTTGTCGTTCAATTTACATAGAAATGCATGAAGGTGTGTGTTGATATAATATTTATAATATACCTTACTTTCATTATCCTAATCGTGACACTTTTTAAGTTTTGATGAAAAACTATTCACGACGCAGTAGTACGAACACTTTCTATCGTATCTGTAACTTATAGCTTCTATCAACGTCTTTTATCCTATCGCAGTCTAATGAAGATGAGGACAGTGGTAAATTTTCTACAGTTTATTATATAAGCTAATTATCGGTGAAATTGTAACACAACTCACCGGAGACAAATAGTTGTATTTGTTGAATGATATCATTTCAGTGTGAGAAGAGGCACTTCTCTACGCAGAATAATATGAGATAATTAAACCAAAATTAATTACTGTTTGTAAGAGACCTGATCTCATTTCGGGTAATTATTAGTGAAATATAAATTGATGAAGTAATTTTTAGAAAAATACTCTTATATAGTATAGAAGAATTCCCAGTAAACCAGCACTTTGACAAATGAAACAACAAACAAGAAATTAATTTTGCTCTATTTATCTCACATTATTCTGCTACTTCTCACCCTGGAATGATACCATGCACCAAATACAACTATTTGTCTCCCGTGAGCTGTGCTAGAGTTCAACCGATAATTAAATTACAGAATAAACTGTAAAACACTTACCACTAGCGTCATCTTCATTATACTGCAATAAGCTAAAAGACGTTGATATCAGCTGTAAGTTATTTGGTTATGTTAACAGTGTTCTTCAAATTTACGAATTTATATAATATGTTGTTATGACGCAATCATAGTGAAGGCCATAGCTCTGAGTTACGAAACTGTTATAACCCAGATTACAACTTACTGATTTTAAATTATACAAAGGTCGTACTTTATAATTGGCTATCTTATACAAATGTATTGATAAAATAATTTAAATCACAAGTCAACGGTGTAAACTTTATAGAAATGTTTTTAATTTTCTTTTTGATCGGTGATGTGCATTCAAAGTCCGATATCATGTTGAAGAAGCATTTGGTGTTTATATCGCTGGTTTGTCCAAAAGTAAAAGTTATTTGTTTCCCTTTGTTAGAATCTGAATTATTGTATGTGAAAACTTTAATATGTTTGTTATATACACATTATTATTATTTATTTCTTTGTCACATTCCAAACGAGTTTAGGTCAAGTACAGTTACGTTATGTTATGTGAAACTTTATAACTCAGTTCATTTAAGGCTATTTAGGTGAAAATTAAATATTTTATTTAAATTATACGTTATACGGTGCGTCCAATAATTACTTCTTATTGACTTATTATTCAATGTTTCACAGTACAGACAACTAAATATATGGAAGACTCAGCAGAGAGACCGATGTCGCTTTACTATAATAAAAACACACAAACACAACAGTATATAAATAAACTTTCCGAACGCTAATTTTTATTGCCAGATACTTATTTTATAACAACTGTTTCACAGTTGGTATAGCATGTATGATTAACAACTCATGTTCTCATTGGATATGTTTCTCTATCCACATTATTTCTTCAATCAACAACTGTTTAAGAATCTGTAAACAGATCTGAAATTAATGCAAATATTTAATTTACTTTACTAACTTGTTTCTGAGTCATTGAAACATGTTTCGTATAGTATGTTCTATTTTTCTTATAAGGTTAGTTTCACTTTTTTCATTTATTATAATGTCTGTAATATATTTAATTTATAATGTTTACAAGGTATGTTGTATCGAAAGGCTTTTGTAAATGGTATTCCGCAATTTATGTTTGTCGTAAAAAATCAAGTTTTAAAAGAAAATGTAGTCAGCAAAAGATATTATACGCTTATAGTGTGTATGTGACACTATTATTAGATTCTGTTATATTTGTTGAAAATCTCTAAGGAACAATATAAAATACGAAAAGGTTAAAATGTAATAGGTTTAACACCTTTGTCTTATGTCAAGCATAAATGTGTCTTATAATGTTTATCAGTTTTTCATTTTATAAACTTTTTTAATGAGGGTTATTGTACATTATTAGCTTGATATCTTGTTTAAAAATAACATGGGTCTTTTAACATATTGTCTTTATTACGGCTTATAACAAGTATAAATCTTTTTTTCAATTACCTATTTTAATCCCTTGATTTCTTATCAAATTCTGATCCCTATTGGTTCATAAGATCACAAACTAGTGAATATAATAATACTGTTTGAGTTTTAACAGTTTTATTGAATCTTTTTAAACTGGACAATAACATGTCACACTGTTTTCCAATATCACAGTAAAACTGTAACCATGCAGAATTTATTGAAGTGTTAACGTAAAGTAAAGCCGCAGAGCTCGTTCTATTGCACTGTTTCATTTTATTATTGAAAAGAAAACGACGAATATATGTTAATAGTAATATTTTATGTTGGGACTAGAATTGTTAAAGTGAGAAATCTATAAATTTAAGTTTTGTTTTTTTAAATGTTCTGAAGCCATTATTTATTTGAAAAATGAATATTTCCTGCAAACATTGTCTGGAATATAGTGCCATCTAGTGTGACTCAAAGAGTTTAAAAAACTTTTTTTGTGTGTGTGTCTGAGATTTTATTTTAAGATTATGATAAAATCACAACTAATAATTATTAGACTATAGATGATGGTAAAGCACCAACAGTTAATTTAATTAGTCTTACCGCCACTGCTTTCATTTCTCAAAATAAAAATAAATGGGCGGGTGTCACAGTATGTAATAATAAACTGTATTATCAAAGAAAGCTTCGACTGTCACCAATCCTACTTCATATGCTATAAACTCACTCTGAGGAATGGCTAATTAAATATTAAAATTATTCTGTTAGTGCCATGTGAGTTTTTGGCCCAATGATTTGTGATTTAGATTATGAGATTAGTGAACAAAATAATGATGAGTTAATAAATAACTTGCTTGCTTAATCAAAAAGCGGAAACAATTGCTGAATCATTTGTAAATAACATAATAGCTAGATACGGTGTAACCCAGTACTTAATGACGGATAGAGGTAGTAACTTCGTTTCTACGTTAGTAAAAGACATTTATCAATTGTTAGGTGTCCAGAAAACTGAAACAACTGCTTTCATCCAGCTGCTAACGTATTAGTAAAAAGATTCAACAGAACTTTGCAACTTATGATCTCTCAATACTGTGAGAAAGATCAGAAAACTGGGGAAGAGCTGGTTCATCTATTACATAAGTGATGAAAATGAGTCTACTCTGGAAAGTTCGTTCTTTACATTACATGGTAGAGATTACTGATCCCTATTCAGTACAAGAAATAATAACCCGAAAGTACTTTATCATGCGGTAGATCACGATTACAGGAGCTATTACAGAGAATGCAGTTAGTCTTTCAGTTACCTAATAAACATTTAACACAACTTTCTGAACATGGAGAGAAACAAACAAATAAAAAGTCAAAACTAATGATAAAGAGTTAATGTTAGCTCTAGTGAAGAAACACGTGGTGAGCTAGAACCTTTTAACAATATGTTAAGCCATATGGAAGTTGAAATTAGAAATAAGTAGACAATATAAGATGTGTCTATACATTGTTGTATATGTTATACATACATATGTGTGTGGTTATAAGACACTTGTCTTTATATGTTTTAGTAGTAAACATATCTGTAGTTTTACTTCTGTCATTTTTCTATAGATGATTGGAAACAGCGGCACAGAACGAGATTATGACAGGTATGATTTTTATTGAAGAAGGAAATTTTCTATTATAAGGAGATAAGTGGATATTTTTCGAAGATATATGATTTTTACAGTATGTTCGATTAATAGTTTGATCACGAGATGAATTAATATCATTGGGAAATATTTTATGGTAAGTAGTCGTGTTAATTTCGATGAGAGCGGTTTGGAAAATATGACGTCATTTCATATGACCAATCAGGTAATAGCTATCTAATGTTTAGTAAGGATCTTACAGGAAGGATTAACTGAGAACTATGAGGCCTTAGACGATATCTTGTTAAGATAGGATATTTTTATTAGAATTAAAGATATTAAAGATAGGATTTTGATTTCCTTTCGGAACCCACAAAAACAAGGTTTAATAGACAGGCGGATATGGTTTGAAACTGTTCGTTAGCTCAAACTGTGGAAATGATAGAGGTAGTTATACTGAAATGTATTGAAGGTGTCATTAGAGTATGTGACCCTGAACTGTGTAAAAATATAATAAAATTTATTTTCACAAAATTAAGACACCAGGAACTTCGTTATTTTATATGTAAAAGATAAACTTACCTTATTGATATTAAATTAATTTAAATCGGTTTGATTATCAAACTGATGTAATTAAATTAAGGAATAGTTGATATCTTAGATTGGCTACAACTTGTTCTGCTCACAGCCAATGAATTACATTATCCTATAGTTTTAGAAGTAAAACTAAATATACAGGAAGTTTGATGAATATAAGAGTATCCGACTGGCAAGAACTATTGTCTGTAAAAACGTTGCAGATAATTCAGAATATAATTGTAGAGTCAAACCTTATTGAGCTGACAAACATGCAAGATGAAATCTGAAACTTCACCTCTTCGAGAGCTGGGTAAAGTATCATGGAATTTCATCAACATGTAGACCACGTGAGAGCTACAGCAGAAGGAAGTAACTGAGATAATTGGAAGTTGACTGATTCAGTAATGAAATCATTATATTTTTTACAGTTAAACTAGTGAGTAGTGTGATATGCACAAAACGTGAAAGACTGGTTTTAATGATATGTTGTAAGTTAGATGAGCTGTTTAAATTCAATAATAAAACCAAATTAGGCCCGGGCAACAACAGAAGGTTGTCTTCCTCAAAGAGCACTGAAGTGGTTGAATTATGTAACGAAAGCCCATCTAATTTTGATGTAGAGTGATTTTTAATAGCTACACGTTATTATTAAATTCGTAATTAATTGGCTATGTTACCTAATCGTAAGTTAAACATACAGATAATATTTTAATAGAATCAATTAATATATATATATATGTTTGAGATTCTAAAAATGAAAAGTTTGAGAACAGGTGTAGAAGGACAAGATTAATTAGCCAGAGACGATAACAAAAGAAGTTATGAAATATTACCCGAAAAACAATCAATGATAGATAAAAGAAAACCCACATTACGATAATGTTATTCAAGTGGAATAAAACGTGAGCGGAGAAGTGTTAAATGAGAAATCGAAGTGCGTGTGAAACAGTGAAGTGCGCGAGTAATTACAACTTTCCACTCCTTGAAGAAATTTTTTGTATGAGTTTAAATAGAAGACCAGGAGAGAACTAATAGTGAAATGAAGACGAATAAGGACACGTCTTGATTGCTACGGATGGCATGCAATTTGATGTATTAATTAAACATAATTAATATAAAGTATACCTATATTAATCAATTTTTTCCTTAATTTGGAGTTTCTTTTACAATTAAGTATTATATGGTGAAGTGTTATATAGGTAATGAATATTATGTGATAATGTACTATCATTGAATGTGTTTATTACCAATTACTATATCTGTGCACAAGTTTATAAGAAATACATGGTATATATATATATATACATTATTAACAGAAGATTGTAAATATTGATGGATATAAGATGTATGGATGGAAAAATTGAAGTTTCGCGAGTAAACATTTATCAGATATAATTTTTCTTTCTAAACAACTAGGAGTGAGGCCTCACTAAATATTTTAGAAGCCTCGTATTTTATTGGTTAACAATGAGAAGTCTGATACTAAATACAGTAAAGTATCAGTACACACATGTATAAAACAATAATGATTATTGAACAACAATGATTTTGGCGTTTTGTCTGTGATTAGTTTACGCAATCAAGGTTTATAAAGGAGTTGTAGAAACTATGAACATTGTATTAATGAGCTCAATCAATAAAAAACTGTCACAGGTTGACACAACTACAGTATGAGATAAAGTTACGAAAAATTGATTTCTGACAAGTTTAAAACTTTCTGAAATGTAAACAGCTGTTTATTGATTAAATATCGATAACAAGATTGTAAGTACAGATAAAAGATAAATCTCCGTGTCAAACATTTCACCACGTGGTAAAATTTCTTTTACAGCATTCTTTTTTTAACTGTCAACACTCGATATATACATCCTACAGATATTAACCTAAGGAAGCATCTGACTTTGTATCAATTCGTGTTCCTGGTACAGGAGAAACACACAGACAGACAGATTAACAAATGTTTTCTTTTAACAATAAATTACACTTTGTTTCTTACTTTATTCAGTTTATTGTTTTGTGTTTTCTATTGCGAAAAAAATCAATCTAAGTTTCAGTGTAGTTTCTTATTTCAAAATTATGTTTACAGTAATTTTAAGTATATATTTTTTTTTCATTGTATAACCTTCGGGTTGTTCTTTGAATAAAGGTAAAATTTCAAAATATCATTTCAACTGGCGATAATCCGAGTCCTGAGACGCTGTGAAAATAAAAAAATGTAAGGTTTCATATAAGTAGAGTTAAAAGCACAAAATTCTCGATGTTGTTATGAATAAGTAACTTAATTAACTTAAACAATTTTAAAGGATCAGAAACGCACTTGAAGTAAAATGTATCTTAAGACTTTGGTGTGGGTTTAAAATCTTTTGCTAATATTAAGTGGGGAACAACATTTCAATCTTCTATGGTGATCTTCTGGTTTCCAAAGACTTCGAAACTTTCTCTTCGGTGTTGGTAAGTGGGTGTTTTATAGAAACAGTAAATGAATGGATGTTTTTATAAAGTGGTCATTTTGAAATTCTTCAAATTTTTCTGACATTTTATCATTTGAAAAGTATTTGTTTCTCTGATGAACAGTTCACTTTTTACAATCTTGCTTCGTTTCTTATATCGATTAAGTTATTTTGACCAAAATATTTCAAAAAGAAAATTAATCGATGTTTTTTTAAAGAAAACTCCACGTGTAATTTTATAATATTTAGAATCATTTGTAAATATCATAGAATACTCGGTATTAACTTGTAAACTGAATAATGGTTGGATACATGTAAACATAGTGTTTAGTTTATAATGAACAGTGTTTACTAGACATGTAAAATCTTTATAATAATTTATAAGAACTAGCAGAGATTCGGTGATGATGAAATTATGCTTGGTAGTAATACCAGTAAGTTTGATATATACACAATATTGAGATATTGGCTGTAATGACATTTTGGAAATTAGATGGGCTGTGTAAATTGAAAAAAAATATAACCAGAACAGGATCAGATAACAACAGAAAGTTGTCTTATTCAGTGGTCACTGAAGTGGTTGAATTATAGACTATAACTCATCTATTATGATGTAGAATGATTTATGACAGCTTGATTGTTTAAGCAGATCAGTAACCAATTGGTGCACGATCATAATAGAATCAAGTATCTAAACTACTTGTGGATACGGTGTATCATATATAATAGATCGTTAAGAAAGTAGAAAAAAAACTTTTAAACTGTCATGTAGCAATGAAATAGATATCTGGCAACAACAGAAGTTGTTTTCAGACACCAGGAGGAGCTCTCTCTAGTCTCCACGTAAGTTCTCCATGTAAGTTCTCTACTATACCTCAATATGTCCAACACCGGAAAGAGAACATCAACTATTTCTTGTTTTAACTCTTTGTGACTATTCTAATGCCGTTATTCTGAAGGACCAATAATCATATTAAGTAGTACAGAGTTAAATTAATATCCAGTAAAAGTGTTACTTACATTAAAAATTTAATCCATTTTAAAATATGGATGTTGAATGAAGCTTTTCATTATATGAAAAGTTAATAAAAGAATAATTAACAAAATCTGAGTCTCGAACTCTTTATTTTAATTGTAAAGCCTCGAGTTCATGCCTGTATACTTCATTCACCCAAAGCATCCTCAATTAAATAATCTTCTGATAAGTAGCATCATTCGAAGCTTCAGCGGCAAAGCTTCAATGCGAACTTTTCACCAAAAGTAACATAATCTAAACTCAGCAGTAAAGTTTCACATAACGTAACCCAACCTAACCTGTTCTCAATAGCAGTGTGATAAACAAATAAATAATAATAGAGTGACAAAATATAAAAGAAATTAAAGTTTACACATAAAATCATTCAGATTGCAACGAAAAAAAACAACAAATATCTCTGTAATTTACTTTTGGACAAACTAATGATACAAGTACTATTTTGATAATTTGTCATGATGTTGGACTTTTTAAGTATATCAGTATCAAAAAAGAAAATTAAAAACATTTTTATAAAATTTATAGCGTTAATTTATAGTTTATGTTCGTTTGTCAATACATGTGGAAAACTAGCCAATTATAAAGTATGACCTTTGTTTAATTAAGAAACTAATAAACAGAGAGTTACACCACATGAGTTTCGTAACTCATAAATATGACCTTAAGTATGATTATGTCATATCAACACATTATATAAATATGTAAATTTGAAGAACACTATTAATATATTAATATATTCTTCTTTTAAAGTTAATTTCATTAACTTTATTGATTATAATGTCTGTAATATATTTTATTCATGTCTATACAGTATGTTGTATTAAGAGGTTTATGTAAATAGTATCCCGGAAACTGTGTTTGCCGTATATAAGCCGGTCTCAACAAAAGAAACACGTCTTCAGCAACAGATATAACATATCTGGTTGTGTTATTGTCATTATAAATTCTTCTACTTCTTGAAAATCTTTAAGGAACTATACAGAAAATGTAAAGTTAGTAATATAGTAGGTCTAACAATAAATTTGATTCATTTGGATTATTCTACATTATCAGCTTGATATCTTAGTTTGGAAACAACCTATATCTTATGGGATATTGTCTGTATTACAATGAAGTTATGGTATTCGCTGCGACAATAGAGGAACATTTAGAATGATTAAAACGTGTATTTGATAGATTACGAGAAGGAACTTTGAAGCTTAAACAAATCAAATGTCAGTTCTTGATAGAAGAAATAAATTATCTGTATCAATTGGTAACAACAGACGGTGTAAAACCTGACACTGAAAAGTTAGATATTCCTGCATTTCTAGGATTTATAGTATTTTATAAGAGGTTTATATATTATTTTGAGTTGTTGGCAAAACCTGTAACTGAGCTAAGAAGGAAACAGAAGTTGATTGGATAGATAAAAGACGAAAAGCTTTGGTGAAATTAGGAGACACTCTTTTAAAATCACACATTTTAAGTCACCCAGATATTAGTAAGGAAGTTTTCATAAACACAGATACTTCAGGCTCTGATAAAAAAAGCAAAATTATCACAGTTAAATGAAAACAGAAAATAACATCATACAGCTTTTCAAACTGTCAATAGACAGTCAGGAAAAACTTAAGTAAATTACTCGGTCATAGAACAAGAATGCTTAGCTGTAGTGCTTGGAATAAAAACCTTTAGCTGTTATCTGTATGGTAGGAAATTTACTATCATTACAGATCATGTAACATAAGGCGTCTATTAATATTAAAGAACCCTTCCTCTTCGTTAGCAAGATGGTCATTTTTACTCCAATACTATGATTTTCAAGTAATTCATACAACATGTAGAAAACATTCTCTTGTAGATGTTCTAAGTAGAATTAGAGTTAGAAGAACTGAAAGTGGAGAAACACAACAGAAAACTCTATTAACAAAATTGGAGAAAATAAAACCAAAAGTGAAAATAAATTATAAGTAATTTGGGATTTATATAACGTGATTAGTGAACAAAATAAAGATGATTAAATAAACAACTTACAGGGAAAAGATACAGAGTACGGGTAAGACTCATATATCTTATGTAAAGAACTGATAATGATAAGTTTTTACAGATAGTCGTACCACAA
The DNA here is from genome assembly GCF_004210375.1 of Tachypleus tridentatus. Taxonomy (NCBI): domain Eukaryota; kingdom Metazoa; phylum Arthropoda; class Merostomata; order Xiphosura; family Limulidae; genus Tachypleus; species Tachypleus tridentatus. Next base: position 155,074,418 of record NC_134830.1, read on the forward strand.
AATCTAAAGACGAAGGTTAGCAAAACATATCATTATACAACTTTTGTAGCACATTTAGCTTTTGCATAAACATATATCAGAATAAATAAACGGTTTTTTTAACTAAATATGCGCAAGGATATTAAAGATTATTTTGATTCAGGCATGGAATATCAAAAACGAAAGACACGACCACACTTTACAAACGTTGCATTACAACAAGTTCCAAGTTTATCAGTACCATTTCAGATTGTGGCAATGAACATTTTAGGTCCATTACCTACTTCATACACAGTAAATAAATAAGTGTTAGTAGTCACACACAAGTGAAGTAGATGTCCAGAGCCAGTAGGCTTGCCTAATCAAAAAACGGAAATGATTGCTAAACATTTGTAAATAACATAGTAGCTAGATACAGTGTACCCCAGTACTTAGTAACGGATAGGGATATTAACTTCGATTCCAATTTAATAAAAGACATTTGTCAGTTGTTAATTGCCCAGAAAACAGAAACAACTGCTTTTTATCCAGCTGCTATCGTATTAGTAGAATGATTCAGTGGAACTTTGGTGGATATGATCTCTCAATACTACGAGAAATATCAGAAAACTTGGGATGAGCTGGTTCATTTATTACTTAAGTGATGAAAATGAGTCTACTCTGCAAAGTCCTTTCTCAAATAGCAGAGATGTACTGCTGCCTATGCATTTAGGAGACATTAGTGTCCTAAAATATTTAATCATGCAGTAGATTAGGATTACAACACTAAGCTATAATAAATAATGTAGTTTACATTAGGATTGACTGACAAACATTTAACAAAAGCTGCTGAACATAGTGAGAAACAAGCATATAAAAAGGCGAAAATTAATGTTGTGAAATTACGAGATAAACTATTATTATATACGCCTATTGCTAAGAAATGAGATACAAATAAACAAGTAAAACCATGGAAAGGCCCTTTTAAAGTCCTTAAACAAACAAGTCTAATCAATTTTGAGATTCAAGAACTTCATAGAAAAGAAAACAGTTCGTAGATGTTAATAGATTAAACAAACTGAAGGAAAGGAAACAATATCAGTACGAATATATGACTGATGAAAACCAGAAAACTAAATAAGAAGTTTTGAAGTCGAATCTGATGATTACAAAAAACAAGATTTATCTTATGAAGATGAAGATTTTAATACCATATATTAGGTGATCGTAGTGTTGGCATAGATGACCCTACGTATAGCGTGTCTTGTGATGTCAATGTCTCTTTTCCCGAGGAACGTGTAGAACGACGTAAGCTGATAATGTTGCACATGATTATAACCTTATAACACGAGGTCCTGTTCCAATTCAACGACAAAAAATCGTTACTCCCACAAAAAGAGGAGTGAAATTTCTTCCACAAGTAGCTGTACAGAGACCGAAAAATTACATTAATAGACTAAATTTTAGCTCTGATGAAGAAACATGTTGTGTGCTAGAAGCTTTTAACAATATATTAAGCCATATGTGTAGTGGTAATTAGACGTAAGTTGACAATATAGGACTTGTATAAACATTCTTGTATGTGTTATATATTTATGTGTGTGTGATAAGACACTTGTTTCTATATGTTTCAGTAGTACACATATCTGATGGTTTACTACGATAATTATCCATTGAATGAATGGAAACTTGGCGGCACAGAACATGAGTATTATACCATAAAGAAATAAGATGGGTATGGCTTTTATTAAAGAAGGAAGTTTTATATTATCAAGAGATAAATGGATAATTTTTGGAGATTTACTATTTTTACAGTATGTTCAATTAATAGTTTTTACGAAAAGAACTAATATCGTTCGAGAAATCTTCTGACGTTAGTAGTCGCGTTAGTTTCGATGACAATGGTTTAGAAAATATGACGTCATTTCATATGACAAATCAGGGAGCAGCTATCTTATATTTAGTAAGGAAATTACGGGAAGGATTGATTAAGAACTATAAGAATAACTAACAACAATTATCATTTACAGTTGGAAATAGTGGGACTAAATTTAGTACAAGAATTGTTTGTAACTGTAGACAGAATGTTGAGTTCGTACTTTATACGTACAAGTAAATTAGAAAAAGTGTTAGATGAAATTGAAAGGAAATTACCTTTGGACTTACAATCTGTGAAACCTACAAATAGTAAAGAGATTTATATACATCATATTTGGACTGTTGTTAAAACAAAATATTTTTGTACCAACAGATGGCAGTATAATATATAAATATTTGTTGTTTTCTTTAGTTTACATAATTTATAAAAAAAAACTGTTAGAAATATTCTTCGAGAAATGTTACGTCTTTATTGACCCTCAAATTTTTACCATTGTCATTACAAATCTCCATGTCAAACATTTGTCCATGTAGTAATATTTCTTCTACAGCGTTTCTTTTTCAAATTGTCAATTTCTTTGGTTTTATCGTGAAGCATATTTGACCATAACATTAAAATACACAGAAATTCCAATAACATTAAAGAAAAACTTTCGAATGATGACAGGGTATGTTTTTCCCTGAAATACCAGAATGTGGTAGAGAGAAGGCAGTTAGTCATCACTACCCAACGCCAACTCTTGGGCTACTCTTTTACAATGAATAGTGGGATTGACCGTCACATTATAACGCCCCCACGGCTGAAAGGTAGAGCATGTTTGGTGCGACAGGGATTCGAACCCGCGACCCTTAGGTTACGAGTCGAGCACCTTAACCCACCTGGACATGATGGGTCCTTTCTGGATGGTATCTGATTCTGCGTGCACTTTGATACTTTTTTCTTTTCAGTATTATTTGTTAGTCGTTATGTCAGCGACGGGTCGTGTAAATGACCCAAATATATTATAATACATTTGTAGTAAATTTGTTGTAAGCAAACAATGACAAAAAATTACAAGATTTCTCAAAAACATGCAAGGTTGCAATACACGGAATAAAAAGGAAATTTCTTATTTAAACTTCATTTTGTTATAAGACCTGATGTAGCTGTATTTACTTCAAGAGACTGTTGATACAGTAATATCTGATTCTGAATTTGATGTCATTACAAATCATAATAAAGTGTGTTTTCAACCTGAAACATCTGGTAAACCATATGTTTTCACACAAATGAAATTATTGATTTGGTGATAGATTTGAACCTTTTAAAAGAGTCTCCAGTGACTACCGGTTATAGGTTTTAGGTTAAGAGCTTACTTCCTCTAGGAACATCACATTACTGGTACAGATATAATGAAAAAGATTTTATACTTTTTTCGCATGGTGGTTCTCTGGTGTATTGCACTTATATTGCACAATTAATACCACTAGGAGCTGCAATAAATAAACAGAGTGAATGGTGATTGTTCACTGATTCCTCGAAAAGAAGTCTGAAAGGTGTTCTACACAATAGTAACATATATGTATCTGTTCCTATTGCTCATTTTGTTCATACGAAAATCTCCAACTTCTTCTTAATAAGGTCAATTACAAAGAACATCATTTGCTACTTTATGGATATTTAAAAGTTTCTTTTGTATGCTGTAAGGTTGACAATCGAAATATGCAGAATTTCATATATTTTGAAATAGTCAAACAACAAAGCATGAAACGTAGCTCAACCTAACCAGCTCTCATGCTTTATCTGTGAATGGGGCAGCAACGTACGTATTAAGATCGGATAAAGAAACAATGACCACACAATTTAAGCCTAACACTAGGTTGATAAATAAAAGATAGACCACAACACGTAGTTTTAGGAATAAAAGTCGAGTATTTCACATAAAGATATCAAGATGAATGATGATTCATATTCGTTTCTCATCAATTTTCTTCTCTTTTCTTCAGTTTCTTTACGTTGCTCTTGAAAAAAACATAATAATAAAAAGTGTTCATCGTGATAAACGAAATAGAAATTGGACCTAAGTAAGAGTTTGTTTTCATCCTGTTTTTAAACAATTTCCACGTCATAGAAAAAATAAAAAATTGATCTCGAAGTCTAAGTATCTGAATCATGGAAAATCTTTACTTAAAAACGGGTGGGGTGGGTTGAGAAAAAAATTGATGTAGGAGAGGAAACAACGTTTCGACCTTCTTCGGTCATCGTCAGGTTCACAAAAAATACAGGTATAAAGGTGTTCCTTTGTATTGGTTTATTTTAGGTCTGAAATGTTGCATAAGTAAAAATTCTTTAATTTTGCGTGTGTTTATGTTTGTTTATTATTTAGTATTTAGGTGTTTTCTACGGTTATATTGTGTTTATTTGATTTTCGGTGTTCGAAAACGTGATAAGGTGACTTTTTGTGTTTTTTAAATCTGGTTTTCATTTTTCTACTTGTTTCTACAATATAGAAGTCGTGGAGTTGTCATATCGTATTTTATATATAATATTTGTGTGGTGTTTGTCAAAAAATATGTATTCAAACATCTAAGCACGCTTTCTACATTTCTGCACTCAGTAAAACAACCCCCCTTAAACATGTGGTCAGCTATCGGTCAATTACCTCTTTCTTTCTTTGTGAATCTGACGATGACCGAAGAAGGTCGAAATGTTGTTCGCTCTTCTACATAAAAATTTGTTTGAACCCAAAGCAGCCGTTTTAAGAAATATATTTTTCTCTACAAGTGAATTTTCTCGTCATCACTGATGATGGAAAATCTGTTTTGAAAACCAGGATAACTTATATCATATTTAAAGGTCATACATGTCAGGCTTATGTAATATTGCAAAAACTCTTTGGAACATTATTCAAAACTCCATGTGCAGTGATATTATTGGGCCACACTCTCACATGATATCAACAGATCAGTTTTATTAATTAATTAGCCACACCTTAAAGTTAGTTTATGGATTATAAAGTAGGGTAGGCTGCAGTCAAAGCACGATTTCATCAAAACGTTTTTTTTATTATACACTAAGACATCTGCCCACCTATTTTCATTTTAACAAATCAAATCGTTGGCCGTAAGATGAATGAAAAGTCATTATCAATGCTTTACTGCCATCCACAGTCAGATATCATTATCGGATGGGATTTTATCATCATCTTAAATTAAAATCTCATTTCTCGACAGGTACATAGCGAAAAAAATTTCTTTATCTTCTTTTATAGTGCGTGACTTTCAATAGCTGGCGCTATATTCGTGGAGGACAACTTTCCTTTTCGAAATGAAATTATGGTTTAAAAAAATTTTAAAACACATAACTTAATTTTACAGATTTTTCCGTTTTTGGAAATTCCATTTCCAACATATAATATTTTCTAACCAATGGGGATCAGAATTTGATAATTAATAAAGTGATTAATATAACTAATTGAGAATAAGATTTATACTTATTACAAGCCGTAATATTGAAAATATCACACAAGATCTTTGTTATTTCAAACCAAGATATAAGGCTAATAATACTTAGAAAAAGTGAATAAATTTAAAATTTAATTATCATTATAACACATTTATACTTCACATGAGACATTTGTGTTAGACTTGTTACATTGTTTACCTTATATTTTTTATTTAGTTCTTTAGAAATTTTCAGTAAGCAGAATAATTTATAATAATAGTATTAACACTACACAATACATAAGTGATATCTATTGCTGACTACGTGTTTCTTTTAAGACCGGTTCAGAAAAATATACAAATTTAGTGTAACATAATTCCCAGTAAAACAGCACTGTGACAAATGTTCTCAGCATATAATACCACAAATTTTTATAAATGATTTCAAACATATTACGTTTCTTGTAAAAACTGTTCATCATAAACTAGACACTGACTTGACATGCATCCAAAATTTGTTCAGTTTAGAAGCTGAAATCCATTTCACCGTGGCATCATCAAATGAATCTAAATATAATAAAACTACACGTGGTTTTTCTTTAATAAACGAATTGAATTAATTTTGTTAATCAAGTTTTTTTTTTCAAAATAAGGAAACGAAGCAAGTTTGTAAAAACTGAACTTCTTAAGAGAGAAACTAAGACTTTCCTAAATAAAATGATGGTCAGATAATTTTTGAGAATTTCAAAATGACCAGATGATAAATAGATCAATTCATACATTGTTGATATTAATATACCTACTTACCAACATCAAGAGATGTAACAATAATAAACCATACTTGTTTGATGTAACTTGTTACAAAAGTTTACGTCATAGATACGAAAACATGTGTTTTCCTTATAGCAAAGCCACATCGGGCTATCTGCTTAGCCAACTGACGGGAATCGAACTGCTGATTTTAGCGTTGTAATCCGGAGACATACCGCTGAACAAGCGAGGACAGGAACGAAGACAAATTCAGCTTACAAATTTATCTTTTTGAAACTTCACTGTATTATATATGAGATGCTAGAGTATGGAACGTGAAATATAATTATAAAATTCAGTTTCATTGATGTTTTTGTTGTTTTGATACAAAGCTACATCCTGGACTATCTCAACCATAACCAAAGCGGAGAATCAAATCACACTGTTTACTACTAGAAGTCATGGAAAACATGACCGTAAACTTTCAATTTAGTAATATACAGATATTAACTTACTTATTATTAGTTGTTATAATTTTCTAGGGGTGTGTAGAGAATCTCTTATGTTACGTTATGCATTGTATTGTTCACAATATTTATCAGAACACATTTAGCTATACGTCAATGAAACATATAAACTGTTTGTACTCAATCAATGCAATAAACATATATTTTCTAGCTGTGGCTTAGCGGCTCATAAAACTGCTCCGACTTTTCAAATACGAAACGTTTTCCACGCAACTCCGTCATCTCTTGACTAATTTGAGTTTCAATTATAGTATCCAATTCAAGAAGTCAAACACCTCAAATGTTCTCACTTCAAATTGAGGGTAGGTTAGCAAAGGTCGCGATGGGTAATCAAATGGAATCAGCAGTTAGCATGTTCCACACATGGTATTACTAGCACACAAAACTATAGTAAATAAAAATGAGAGGAAAGGTCTCATATATTAATTAACTTTAACCCTTTCTAAAATAATTTCAAGTGCCGCAACTATTGAAGATTCCCCCTTGCTTTAATTCATCCTGATCATACATACTTGTATAGTTTATACTATTTACAAAATCATATTTGTATAGTATATATTATCTACAGAAACACATTTGTATAGTTTGCACTAATTAAAGAAACACTTTTGTATAGTTTATATTATTTACAGAAACACCCTTGTATAGTTTATATTATTTACAGAAACATATCTGTATAGTTTATACTATGCTACAGCTCATGGGACTAGTGATTAAATTTACTTTTTTTTTATCTCAATATATTTATAATATAACATTAACGCTCAAGTTTTCCTGAGTCAGGACTGGAAATGTATTCTAAAGAAACTACCCTAGTAAGCATATGATTTTATATCGAACCGTGTTACTGGTACAGGAGAAACACATGGACAAACAAATTCATGAAAGATTTCTTTTAAATATAATTTACATTTCATTTTCTATTATAAAAAATCAAACTTGTTACAATTCAAATTGTTTTTTTTTTAATTCCCAATTCAGTTTATAGTAATTTCAATTAGAATTTGTTCTCGTACTACATAATTTTCTGGTTCTTAATTGAATGAAGGTAAGATTTCAGGACATCATTTTTACCGACGAGAATCCGGATCCTAAGAAAGTATAAAATTATAAAAACTTATCAAATTTCATATCAATTGAATTAAATCACATAAAGTGTCATGATGGTGTAAGTAAGTTATTATTTAATTAATTTTAACTATTATTAAGAGATTGTGGTATTTCATCTTTTAAGAAAATTATAAACTATTTCATTCGTGTATTTTATTAATTTTGAAGGGGCTTGGCATGGCCTAGCGCGTAAGGCGTGCGACTTGTAATCCGAGGGTCGCGGGTTCGCATCCGCGTCGCGCCAAACATGCTCGCCCTCCCAGCCGTGAGGGCGTTATAATGTTACGGTCAATCCCACTATTCGTTGGTAAAAGAGTAGCCCAATAGTTGGCAGTGGGTGGTGATGACTAGCTGCCTTTCCTCTAGTCTGGCACTGCTAAATTAGGGACGGCTAGTACAGATAGCCCTCGAGTAGATTGGTGCGAAATTCCAAAATTAAACAATTAATTTTGTAATTGGTTTCAACAAACCCTGTACATATATATATATAAAACCTTTCTACTTAAAAAAAAAATAATTTTCATTAAAAGTACAAAAATGTCTCCTATATAAATCTCTACATAGTTATCAATGACTTTAATCGCTAGTATATGGTGAAGCTTCTATGCTATAAACAAAGTTAAGATATCCCTCTGTGTAGCTTTGTATTAAGAAAATAACGTGACCTAAGGTCATTATGTTTTTCATTTCAAACTTAACACGTTCATTAATGTGTATATATTTTAAGCTCACACACATTATACATTACCTAGAAAACCAATTACTTGTATTAACAATGAGAAAACGGCGAAATCTTTAAATATTCAACGATTTTAAAAACAGTAAAGTGAACAAAGCAGTTTGTTGCAAAAAATTAACACATCAGTGACGATATGGTGTGATAGTTGTTGAAAGACAAGACTATACATTCTTAATTCATGTGAGATAATATTAACATTAATAAATAAAATACGGGCCACGCGTGTTAAGACGTGCGACTCGTAATTTGAGGGTCCCCGTCCCCGTCGCGCCAAACATGCTTACCCTTTCAGCCGTGGGGGCGTTATAATGTGACGGTCAATTCCACTATTCGTTGGTAAAAGAATAGCCCAAGAGTTGGCGGTGGGTGGTGATGACTACCGGTGGTGGTGGTCTTATACTGCTAAATTAGAGACGGCTAGCACAGATAGCCCTCGAGTCGCTTTGTGAGAAATTCAAAAACAAACAAAAACAATCTTCTGTTTAAGCTAGCAAAAGTAATCAATATTTAACTTCTACCGTAATAAAATTAATAAGAATAATTTCTTTGACCCCAGAATAATCTCCCAGTGACAAAAAATATCCCTCAGTATAATCTTTAGAACAGGTAACAAGAATAAAACAGACATATATATCCAAACACTTAAAATAATCTATGTTTAATTTTCATATAACATTTAAATATTACATTATTTTGCCTCAGTGTGACCAGAATTCTTGACCTTTGACACCAAAGTTTCATCCCTGATGACCCCATATTGACTTTTTTTAAAGTAACTCACGAATTAGTATTACAAATGTTTTATGTTAAAACATATTCTGAACACTTAAAACATCAGGGTTATGTGGTAAACAATGTATAAATTATGGCATTTTTTTCTTGTTTTTCACATTTTTATTAGTACATTCAGTTTGTTTCCTATAAATAAAACTATTAAAATACTGAAACGGAATTTTAAACTAGTTCAAATTCTCTTGGGTTTGTTCGATTTTGATAAACATGATTTTAACGATTACGATCACCAGACGACGATTTTAAGTAATTTTAATCTTCGTTGTTTCTCTCGTTACGTAGCAATTCACTTGATGCTTATGTTTAAGTGTTGCTAGAAACCAAGAATAAAAATTACTTATGTTTCAGATAATTAGATGTTGTGGTGTTCAGCCATGGTGGCGTTATAATTGACGGTTAATCCCGCTATTCGTTGGTGAAAGAGTAGCCAAGATTTGGCGGTGGGTGGTGATAACTAGCTGCCTTCCCTCCAGTCTTACACTGGGAAATAAGGAACGGCTTGCACAGATAGCGCGCGAGTAGCTTTGTGCGAAATTAAAAAAAAAACACCAAACAATAAAATATTCTATGAGTCAGGAATTTTAAAAATACGTTATTACGTGACATGAAATATCATCGTGTAACATATTTTGTATAAGAATGTCTTAATGTGACTGATCTACGAAAATGTGAAAACACTGCAGTCTTTCCGCTGCTAAGAATCAAATCCCAAATTATATTGTTGTAAATTTCTAACTTACACTTTACTTCCCTAGATACATATATTAAGTTATATTCCAGCCTCATTTGCAACCATAATCCTTTAGGAAGGTTTAATTCTAAATGTCAGGCATTAAATATATGAAATTGGTCACAAAGCTACTCAGAGGGCTGTCTCTGCCTGTCCACAACTATTATCAAAACACTATTTCCAGTGATGTGAGTCCACAGACATCCCGCTGTGCCACTTGGGGATAAATGTTGGTCAATCAACAAGTTTCTATAAAAAATTATAAACTGTTTAATCATTTTATCTCCTCTCAATTTTGTATTCCTGAATTAGTTTGTTTCTTCTTTTTAATTTCACATAGGGTTAAATTATGGCTATCTGCGCTTTACGTTTCTAATTTATCAGTGAAAAACAGCTTCTGGTCTAGTATATTACCAACGAATAGTAGTACTGACCGTTACCATTATAACTACACTACACCTAGAGGGTATGTTTCGTGTGACGGATATTTGAAGCCACAACCTTTACGCTACGAATCAATCGACACGACCAGAAAGTTAAATTTTTTAACATTCTTTCGAGAAAAGTGAAACTTCACAAAATTTTTGTATTTAAAGTTTAAAATGCTCAATAATTTATAGTCACATAAATTACCTGTTACCAATTATCCTCTGCCATTACGATTTCCTGCACCCACATTTTGACCATCAACCTTTCTTAGTTCCTTATCCAATACTCTTTCGTTTCCCAACCTAGTGTCGTAACTTCCACCACCTCTCACGCCAATGTTAGAGTCTGAACCTCCAGTTGTGTCTCTTCCTAACCCTTTCTTATTCTTTCCTGTATTTCCATTACTTTATGAAAACCTGGATCACCGTTACACCCATGTCTGTCATTACTGCTCATATCCCCCATTTTGTTTCCGTAATAACCGCAACCATCTTGGATGTTCCGGTTTCTATCGTTATTTCCGTTTTTAGCATAACATCCTATAGTGCAGACAGGAGTAACCAAAAGCAATACGAAAACCTGTAATAAAAATATGTATCAAAATTTAACTTTCTCACGAATTTTAAATTTTATTGAGAGTTATTTTTAAATACATTAGTTTAAATTAAAATTAAGCAAAATTATTCATTACCCTATAAAATGAGAACATTTGTCACTATGATGTTTCACTGGGAATTCTGTTATACTAAATTTGAATACCCTTTTAAGAATTACGTTATCAATTTACATTTCACTAACACTATTCTATAATGAGATCAGGACTCTTATCATAGGAAATTAATTTTAATTTAATTTTCTTACATTATTCTACGTTTAGGATTGCTACTTCTCATACTGAAATGATACCATACAACATATACAACTCTTTGTTTTCGGTGAGTTATTTTGCAGTTTGGTCAATAATGAACTGATAATATAAACTGTAAAACACTGACCACTGTTTTCATGTTCATTAGACAAGAATAAGGTAAAAGATGTTGATATCGGTTGTTAGTTAGTTGATTATATCAAGGTACGTATTTCTAGAGTGGTGTGATATGACACAATCATACTTAAGGCCATACCTGTGATGAACAAAACATCTATGACGCAAATTCATATTTATTGGCTTTTAATTATTAACAAAAAAACGTAACTTATATTTGGCTTTTACCCAGATGGACTATCAAACGAAGATAAATCAAACCTATAACATTTTAGAAAATATTTGTTAATTTTCTTTTTGAGGCTGATGTACTTTCAAAGACCGACATCAAGCCAAATAATCATTATTGTGTTATATCGTCAGTTCGTGCAAAGGAAAATTACATTTTAATAAATTTATAATTACATTAATAAGATGTTTCAAGTAGTTTTGGTTATATTATGTGTTGAAAAATGTTAAGGTTCGGTAAACATCAGTGAACCACCGGTTAGCAACTTTTTATCTGAAACAACGTCTCAGAAATTGGAAATCTATAGATAAGTTACATTTCTCCCTCGCTTGTTTCTTCTGAATAACTTTTTAAAATTCTCCATTCACAAAACTTTATGTAATTTTCCCACCATAGAAATGTTCCTCACAAATCAGTACGTACAAATGTTTCATATCAAAACGTAATTTGAACACTTAAGACATTAGGGTTTTGTGGTAAACAATGTGAAACTAAGGCATATTTTTGGTATTGTTTTTCACTTTTTTATTAGTGGTTTCAGTTTGTTTCTCAGACACAAAAATATTAAAATACTCAAATGGAATTATAAACTAGTGGTAATTCTTTTGGATTTTGTTTGATCTTGATAAACGTGGTTTTAGCGATTTCGTTTACCAGACAACGATTTAAGTAATTTTAAGCTTTGTTGTTTATATCATTATGTAGCAATTCAATTGATATGTATGTTTAAGTGTTGTTAGAAACCAGGATAAAAAAGGGAACACTTGCTGATAAAAACCACTTAACTATGAGATGATTGGATGTTGTTTATCTCGTGTTTTGACGTCAATTGTAACGTCAGTTGTAAAAGAAGTACTTTTTTTCATTCGTTCCAAAACACATACTCTTCAAGATGCATATCATATTCAAAAGAATCTTGTATAAATGAGTCTGAAACATTGCCTAAAGGCCATTCCGAGGCTAATACGATCCAATTTCTGTTTGAATTCATGAGAAAAACAATTTCAAATACATTTAAAACATTCCTTATTGATATAACTTGAGACACGAAGTTTTCATCACCTCGTTTGCATTTAAGTGTCGAAGGGCTGAGTGGAAGACTTAGTGTGATAACTGATATCTAACTAAACAACTTGTCTTGTTTAGAATTCTTTCAGAATTCTTACAGTTCGTTGTAAAAGTTGAGTTTGAAATTTTTGTGACATATATTCTTATGATAATTCAAAAACGACTTCTTATCAAAAGGAAAACATACGAAGTATAGCATATTAGGCCTTTTCTCAGAGGAACTACCCATCTCACTCCCTAATCCCCAGTTATATTTTATGTAATGTTCCAGAATGCTGAACGTTTTGATACCAGTGGAAGACATATCTCAAGTATACCATTCTGGCGTGGAATTGAATCCCCGATTTTAGCGTGGTTAGTTCGTAGACGTACCGCTGTACTAGCGGGGAACAACGTGTAGTGAGAACTATCGACTTCGTGCAACAACTTTTCTGCTGTGGCAAGTTTTAATTTTTGTGTCTTTCGTCAGTAAATATGAAGAACCGCTCGCTCTTCGTATGATTTCCATACAACCTAGTTAATAAAGTTAATTGTTTAGATTTTTTTTTTTGAATAACCCAAATTATTACAATCGTCTTGTCTTAGAAACATGGACCTTCTTATAGTCTTGTCTCAAGATCCAGGTGCGCCTAAATTTATTTTTTCGTACATACGAAGAATCACGAAAAACTTTGTTTTAGGAACTTGAACGATTACATAAAACATATAATAAAGTGATTTTGTTTCCCCGGGATGGGACATAATACATGTTTACCCAATAGATAAATTCCTTATATTCACACATCGTTGTTTACCAACTTATTATTGTTCAACTACAAATTGAAACTATAACAAGTTTAGTTGTATGAATAGTTATCACACAATTTAAATGTGTTTTGTTTCCCATAACTCCTCTGCTTTATGAACATGGTCATTATAAAATTTACTTATTTTGTTTCAGAAAGTTTATTCTAAAGAAGTATTTAATCCACATATTTTTAAATGAATTACATTACGAGAAGTTTGAAAAAAACAAGATCTTTCGTTTCTTAGTATTTCACGAAAAAAAATTCTTGTGTATATTTTCCCATCACCCGTGTATGTTTCCCAGTGTTTGAACTTGTATTAGATTGATTTAACACAAATATGGATGGGAAGAAAACTATAAAATATGATGAACTTCGTTGAATAGACGACAACTGCTTTTTGTGGAAACACAAGTGTAGAGGACGTCGTTTCAAAAGTCTTCCGCCTTTCGTCTTCAAGTCCACATGAAGAAATATTTTTGCTACACGGTCAAATGTTTGATCCTGAGATTTATTAATTGTAGTGAGGAATGTGAAATTTGGTTGTCACTGTAAAGTCAATATCGATGTAACATTTCTTGAAGAATGTTTTAAAAGCTTTTGATAAATTTTCAGAACAAGTTATTCTAAAATATAAAAACATTTATTTATAAATGATGCTGCCATCTGTTGGTACAAAAATATTTAAGATGTGTTTCACACTTCTACTTAAAAGTGTATAACATTTTCTCCCACATATCTGTTAGTTCCAATAAAAGATGTCAAAAAATATTACATTTCTGGTAAACACTGTTCTTCATAAACATAACATTATCTTTACATGTATCAAACTTTATTCAGTTTATAAGTTGAAACTAACAATGCTGTGGAATCAATAAACGAGTCTAAATATTATAAAACTACACGAGAATGTTTTTTTTTTAATAAACCCATTGATTAATTTCGTTATTCAAATAATCTTGTCAAAATATACTAATAATAAACTAGCCCAATTAAGCATTTGATTCTGTATCGAAACGTGTTCCTGGTAAAGAAGAAACACACAGACAAACAGATTAACAAAAGTTTTCTCTTAACTATAAATTACACTTTATTTCTTACTTGATTTACTTTATTGTTCTTTATTTTCTGTTCCGTAAAAATCAAACTAAATTTCAATGCAACATTTATTTATATCAAAAATCAGTTTACAGTAATTTCAATAAATTTGTCTTTCATTATATAACCTACGGGTTGTTGATTGAACAGTGGAAAGATTTCACAACATCATTTCTATCGGCGATAATCCAGATTCTAAGAAGCTGTAAAGAGAAAAACATACATCAAGTTTAATATAAGTTAAATTAAAAGGACAAAACTGTCCATGTTGTTGTAAGTTATTTTATTATAACATATAAATATATATATATATACCAGTGGGATCTTGTGTAACAAATAATATATCACAGACGCTATTTATGAATCTCCTCCTACTTCCTATTACAGCTCACATACACCACTGTGTAGTTTGTATTAAATAAACTACGTGTACTGGTGGTCTAATATTTCTCATTGCATACCAATACGTTTTTCTAATGTGTATAAAATTTAAGCTTTCAGACATTACACATTACTTAGAAAACTTATTACTTATATTAACTCTGAGAAATTGAAAACTTTAAATATTCATCAATTTTAAAACAGTAAAGTTAACAATGCTGCTTCTTACAAAAGTTAACAAAGCAGTGACGATGTGGTGTGTTTATTATTAAAAGACCAGAGAATGCATTCTTATATCATGTGAGATAATGTTCACATTGATAAAAAAGACATGAACTAAGTCACGAATTATGAAAATTTTGGACTACTCTTTTGCTAATGAGAGGACAAGTATGTTTCATACGATAAGGATTTCAATCAGCAATCCTGAGATACATGAGCCGAGAGGTATGGCCAAGTGGTTAAATTGATTAACATTATTATTAGAAAAGTGAAACTTTGAAATACTTCCGCATTTAAATGTTGATATTATTACTTATTTATACTAACATGGACATAGAAATTAAGTGAGTTGTTACCAATTAACATCCGCCAATACGGTTTTATGTGTCCAAATGTAAACTGTCATTCATTCTTGGCTCACTATACAATATATCTCTTATTCCTCCGAATTTTCCTTGTCTTGTTGTTCTTGTTCCTCTTCTTAACCTATCTCTTAAGTTAGGGTCACTGAAAAAAACCAAGCCTACGTCTGGGTCTCTTCTAAACATATTCTTCTTGTATTTTCCATTTTCGTTACGTTTTCCGAAATCTGGTTTCTTATGAAAACCACTTTTATTCCGACATCTGTTAAGAGCTCTGCTATTTTCCCCTAAATATTCGTATCCACTATTACCATTGTGGATGTTCCGGGTTATTTTGTTACTTCCGTTTTCAGCGTAATTTCCTACAGTGTAGACCGTAATCACCAAAAGTAGAATGAAATTCTGTAAAAAAATAAATATTTTTTTTATGAAACTATGACCATTATAAAAACAAACTACTTGCTTCTTCTGTGAGGAAATTCTGTAGAACCATAGTTTTTTCACTTAAGAGAAACAGTTACATAAACTAGTACGATGTAAATTAGCTTATCCTATAACTTTTACCCATAAAGTTTTAATATTTTATTGTGAAATGTTCAAACATAGAACAGACTATGTATAAAATAAATGGCATTATTCATGTTTAGTCCAAATCGTTTAGCCTAATTTATATTAATATCGGTAATAGAAATGACTTATTAATTTAGTGAATGTAGTCAACATAAAGATTATTTTACTGGTGTTGTGACAGATTCCGCGCGAAGAGCTTGATCGTAAATTCAACATAATTTTCTTGTTTATTGTTTTATATGATGAGATTGTTTGTCACGGTATTGTTTTACTGGGAATTCTGTTATACTGAAATAGAATATCTTTCTAAGAATTATGTTATCAATTTATATTTCACTAACAATGTAATGAGATCAGGTCTCTAATGAACAGAAATTAATTTTGGTCTATTTATCTCATATTATTTTGCCACTTCTTATACTGGAATAATACCATGCACCAAATACAACTATTTGTCTCCGGTGAGCTGTGCTAGAGTTTAACCGATAAGTAACTTACAGAATAAGCTGTAAAACACTCACCACTAGCCTCATCTTTATTCCAGTGCAATAAGCAAAAAGACCTTGATATCGGCTCTAAGTAAGTTCGTTATGTTAATAGTGTTCTTCAAATTTACGAACTTTTATAGCGTATTGTAAATACGCAATCATAGTGAAGGCCACAGCTCTGAGTTACGAAACTGTTATAACCCAGATTACTATTTCCTGATTTCAAATTATACAAAGGTCATACTTTATAATTGGCTTCTTCTCCCTATGTATTGGCAAGCGAATTTAAATCACAAACTTTATAGAAATGTTTTCAGTTTTCTTTCTGACACTGATGTACTTTCAAAGTACGGTATCATGTTGAATAAGCCTTATGGGGTTTATATTACTTTTTCCAAAAGTAAAATACAGAGTTATTTGTTTCCCTTCGTTTCAATCTGAATTATTAAAAACTTTTATTTGTTTCTTTTAATGTTATACATTATTATTATTTATTTGTTTGTCACACTCCAAACGAGTTTAGGTTAGGTACAATTACGTTATGTTATGTGAAACTTTTTAAATAAGTTTATTTAACGTTAGTTAGGTGAAAATTTAACATTTTACTTAAATTATACGTTATACGGAGCGTCCAATAATTATTTCTTAATGATTTAGTGTTCTATTTTCATAATACAGACAACTGAACGTATGGGGACCTCAACAGACCGATGTAGCTTTGCAATAACAAAAACACACAAACACAACTGAATATAAATAAACTTTCCAAACGCTAATTATTTATTGTCAGATACTTATTTAATAACAATTGTTTCACAGTTGGTATAGTATGTGTGATTAGCAAATCATGTTCTCATTAAATATGTTTCATTAGTGTTTCAATAAAAAGCTGTAAACAGATCTAAAATCGATGTGAATATTTACTTTACTTTACCAGCTTGTTTCCGAGTAATTGGTACGTGCTTCGTATGGAATGTTCTATTCTTTTTTTAAGGATAGTTACACTATCTTTATTAATTATAATACCTGTAATATAGGTTATATCGAATGAATCGATATATTTCTTATTAAATTTGGATCCTTTCTGGGTCATTACATCAGAAGCTAGTGAATATAGAAATACTGTTTGATCTTTAACAGTTTTGATGAATCTTATTAAATTGTACAATAATATGGTACACTGTTTTCCTTTATCGCAGGTAATCTGTAGCCATGCAGGAAATATCGAAGTGTTAACGTAAAGTAAAGCCAAATACACTGTTCTACAACATTCTTTCAGTTCATTATTGAAAAGGAAACGACGAAAATATGTCAATAGAAATATTGTATGTTGGGACTGGAATGGACAAAAATGGAGAAATCTATAAACTTAAGTTTTATTTTTTAATTGTTTTGAAACCATGATTTCTTTGATAAATAAATATGACCTATCAAATATTGTCTGAAATAAAGTGATATCTGGTGTGACTCAAACAGTTTAAAAAAAACTTTTTTTTTTCTATGTGCTTGTCAACAAATGAGATTTTGATTCAAGATTATGATAAAATCCCATCTAATAAAGATTTCTGACTGTAGATGATGGTGAAGCACCAACAGTGAATTTAATTAGTCTTACCGCCACTATTTTAATTTCTTAAAATAAAAATAATGGCAAGATACCATGGTATCTTATAAAATAACTGTATTATCAAAAAATAATCGACTGTCACCAATCCTGCTTAATTCCAATTAAATATTAAAATTGATCTGTTGATTTAACGTGAGTGTGTAGCCCAATAATTTGTGATTTAGATTATGAGATTAGTGAACAAAATAAAGATGAGTTAATAAATAACTTGCTGCCTGATCAAAAAGCGGAAACGATTGCTGAAGCATTTGCAAATAACATAACAGCGAGACACGGTGTAACCCAGTACTTTCTGATGAATAGAGATGGTAACTTCGTTTTTACGTTAGAAAATTACATTGATCAATTGTTAAGTGTCCAGAAAACTGAAACAACTGCTTTCCATCCAGCTGCTACGGTATTAGTAGAAATATTCAACAGAACTTTGCGAGATATAATTCTCAATATTTTGAGAAAGATAATAAAACTTGGGAAGAGCTGGTTCATTTATTACAAAAGTGCTGAAAATGAGTCTACTCTGGAGATCCGTTTTTCTATTACATGGTAGAGATGTACTGCTGCCAAAGCAAGAGATAATGACCATAAAAATATTTTATCACGCAGAAGGTTATGATAACAAGACTGAGCTTTTACAGAGACTGCAGTTAGTCTTTGAGATATTAAAAAACATTTAATACAACATGCTCAAAATAGAGAGAAACAAACAAATAAAAAGGCGAACCTAATGAAATAAAATTAATATATAAATTGTTGTTATATACCCTTATCGTTAATAGAGGAAACACCAAGAAATAAGTAGAACTGTGGAAAGACACTTTCAGAGCACTTAAACAAACAAGTTCAATCCATTTTGAGAATACAAAATGTGTAAAAAAAGAAAACAGTTGGTACATGTTAATAGATTAAAGAAACTGAAGAAAGGAAACCTATCTTTAAGAATATATGATTGATGAAAACCAAGCAACTGACAAAAATAAAATTAAAGTCCAATCTTATTATTCGAATAAATTAAATTTATCTTATAACGATGAAGAGATAAGTAAAGCCTAGACAGAAAATTAAGAGTTAGAAGACGCTAATACCACATTAGTATCGAGGACAAGTTACAGGGTCTGTGTGTCAAGAACATCTATGACGACGTAAGATGATACTGTTACCCATGATTATAACCTTAGATCACGTGGTCGTGCACCAACTCAACCAGAAGTAATCCTTACCCCTACTAAAACGAGAGTGAAATTTTGTTTCCAAGTAGTTGTACATAGACCCCACAAATGACATTAACAGAGTTAATGAAACACTTGGTGTGCTAGAAGCTTTAACGATATATTAAGCAGTAGTCGTAGGTGTAATTAGACTTAAGTTAACAATGCAGGACGTGGATAAACAATATTTAATATTTTGTATATATATATATACTTGTGTCTGAGAGGTTGTCGGACATTTCTCTTTATATGTTTTAGTTGTAGAAATATCTGTCGCTTTACTATCCTTCATTATCCTTTTGATGAGTGGAAACATGGCGGCAAAGAACGTATTTTACCAATGAGAAATAAGACGCGTATGATTTTTATTGAAGAAGAAAATCTTATATTATCATGAGATATGTGAATAATTTTCGAATTTTTACACTATGTTCGATTGATAGTTTGATCACAAGAAGAAGTAATATTGTTCGACAAATTTTTTGACGTAAGTAGTCGTGATAATTTCGATGACGGTGGTTCGGAAAATATTGCGTCATTTCATATTACAAATCAGGTAATAGCAATCTGATGTCCAGTAAGGATGATACAAGGAGGAACTAAGAAGTATGACACCTTATTTAGACGATATCTTGTTGACATTTGGAAATTTGTTAATAGAATTAAAGTATATTAAATATAGCATCACGATTTCCGATCGGATTCCATGAAAACGTGGTTAAATAGACGCAGATGTGAAAATGCTTTCAAATTTTGTTCGCATAAGTAAATACAAACGATTTACGTCAATTAAACAAGAAAATCTAACAACAAAGACAGGTATAAATATAAATGGTTAACTTAACATGTCACTGTAATGAACTGATTAAACCAGTCTCTTCAATTAGATGACCAGAAATTCTCCTAAGTCTTAGTAAACATTAGAAACTTTTGTTTTTCTGAAGTATGGTATGAAGATATGTTTCAGTTAAAATCTATTGCTAAAAGAATGTCAAAAATTACCTTATTTTATATATATATAATTTACTTAATGTGACCTGTGATTGATATGAAAGACGCTTTAAGGGGCTTAATTAAAGTTGTCAAGTTCATAAGACATGTATATAATAAATTTTGTGAGGTATTATATAGCTGTATTTGTATCAACGTATCTATGTTAGTGTAATGTGTAAGGTTTGGTTTGTTTTAAATTTCGCGCAAAGCTAGACAAGGGCTATCTGCGCTAGCCGTCTCTAATTCAGCAGTATAAGACAAGAGGGAAGGCAGTTAGTCATCATCATTCACTTCCAACTCTTGGGCTACTCTTATACCAACGCATAGTGGGATTAGCCATCACGTTATAACGACCCCAGGGTCGAAAGAGAGAGTATGTTTGGTGTGACGGGATTCAAACCCTAGGCTCTCAGA
>NC_134830.1:155095680-155155088 GCF_004210375.1 Tachypleus tridentatus
TTAGAAATGTTATTATAAGTGAGTTATTTTATAAATTTTAATGATTTTAAAGTATTGAGGAAATTTATTCGTATTTCTGTAATGTGGTGATATGACGAAATCATACGAAAGGCCATAGCTGTGAGTTACGAAACTCTTATATGTTATATGCCAAATTATGCGAAGGTCATATTTCATAATAGGCTATTTCGTCAGATATACTGAGAAACGAATTTAAATAACAAATGAACGCTGTAAATGTTATGGAAATGTTTTTAATTTCTTATATATTGATATATCCTTTCAAAGTCCGAAATAATGCCAAATAATGGTGTTTAGTAAATGTCGAGAAAACCCACTTGCAGAGAAATATTTTCGGTCATCGTCAGGTTCACAAAACGTTGTTCGCTCCTCTATGCAAAAAATTCTCTCAACCGAAACCAGCCGTTTTTACATACATATTATGGTGTTTACATCTTCACTTCTGTCGAAAAGTAAATTACAGAATTAGTTGTTTTCTTTATTAATATCTGAATTATTTCATGAAAAGAATTTAATTTCTTTACCATTTTACCTTTTATTATTATTTTTATGTAAGTTTCATAATTCTGTTAAATTTAGGATAGGTAAACTTACGTTATGTTTTGTGAAACATTCACACTGAGTTTATTTATGACTACATTATGTGTAAAGTCCTCATTTTACTTAAATTATACGTTCCACCGTGGTTCCAAAAATTATTTCTTATTTACTTAAAGTTCAATGTTTCACAGTAAGGACAACTGAATATATGGAAGACTCAAACAGATAGCCTGATGTGGCTTTGCTACAATAAAAGCACACAAACAACTGAATATAAATAAATTTACCGATCGCTATTCTCTATTGACAGGTACTTATATCATTACAGATTCTTCCCAGTTGGTATAGAATGTAAGAGTAACCTCTCATGTTCTCGTTAAATAAGTTCCTTTATCCATATTATATTTTCAATTAAAGCTATTTAAGAATGTCTAAATAGTTTTGAAATCAATGCAAATGTTTGATATACTTTACTATCATATTTCCGAGTCATTGATATATGCTTCGTGTGGTATGTTCCATTTTTTTAGGTTAGTTTCGCTAACTTTTTTAATCATAATGTCTGTAATATATTTAATTTATAATGTCTATAAGTTATAATGTATCAAATGGCTAACTTAAACAGTATTCCGAAAACTATATTTGCCGTATAGAAGCCGGTCTGTAAAGAAACACGCAGTCAGCAATAGGTATTACACATATATAGTGTGATTGTAATACTGTTGTGATAAATTCTTCAAACTGTTGATAATCTCTGGGAATCTAAAGAGAAAATGCAAGGTTAAAATCTAATAGGTCTAACACTGATATCTCATGTTAAGTGTAAATGTATGTTATAAGGTTTATTATGTTTTATTTTATTCACTTTTTTATTACACTACATTATTAGCTTGATATATTTTTTTAGAAATAACCTAGATCTTATGAAATATTGTCGATATTTGGGCTGTTAAGAACTAGAAATGTTATTCTGTATTAGTTGTATTAATCCCTAGATTTATTATCTAATTCTGATCATCTTTGGTTCATTAGATCAGAAGTTAGTGAATATAGTAAAACCGTTTGTACTTTTAAGAGTTTTGATGAATGTTATTAAAATAAACAATAAAATGTCATACTGTTTTCCTGTATCACAGTAAAACTGTAACCATGCAGGAAATATGGAAGTGTCAACGTAAAGTAAGGCCAATGTCCTTATTCTTCCACACTATTTTAGTTACTTATTTAAAAAGAAACGATTAAAATAGGTCTAAAAAAATATTGTATGTTGGGACTGAAATTGCCAAACGTGGAGAAATCTATAAATTTAAGTTTTATTTTTTTTAATGTTCTGCAATCATGATTTCATTTCACAAATGGAAGTTTCCTGTTAAAAAAAAAAAGTTCTTGAATATAGCGCCATCTAGTTTTACTGAAACAGTATAAAAGAAAAGAAAAAAGATTGTTTTGTGTATGTGCCTGTTGAGAAAAAAGATTTTAATTTAAGATCATAATAACATCACATCTAATAATGATTTCTGACTGTAGATGGTAGTAAAGATTAAAAGCAAAACTTAATTAATTATATGGTCACTGCTTTTATTTGTTAAAATGAAAATAGGTCGTTTGATGTCCCAGTATATAGTAAAAACTGTATTATAAAAGAAAGCTTCTTCAGTTGCCAATCATACATCATATCTTATAAAGGTATTTTTTGAGGTATTGGTTATTTAAGTATTAAAATTAATCTGTTAATGTCACATGAGTGTTCGGCCCAATAATATCACTGCATATGCAGTTTTGAATACTGTTTGTTCATAAGATATTTTGCAATACTACATAAATCTGATTACTTTAGTTACATACAAGTTATTTTAGTTTGAAAAATAAATTTTCTATAACTCATATACGAAGACTTCAATAATGATATTCTTTTTTAATTGTAGAAATTGTTTACAAATTAGGGAGAAAACAAACTCTTAGTTAGATATATTTATTATTTCCCTCATCATAATGACATTTTTTATTATTATGTTCCTCAAGAAAAAATATAAACAAACTGAAGAAAAGAGAATAACATTGATAACAAGTGAATATATATTATGATTCATCTAGATGTTTTGTTGAAATATTCGTCTTTTCTTTTAAAAAACACATATTGCAGTTTGTCTTTTATATGTCAACTTCGCATCAGGCTGACTCTCTAAAGACATTTATCTCTTACGTAATATACAGGATCCTTTACATAGGTTCTGTAAGAGTAAATACATTTTATCTTTTGAATGTTTTGAGGATACTGGCAAGTATAAATAAAAGATAAAGCTAAAACTGCTTTTGTGTTACCTTCAGGTAAATATCACTTAAACAGAATGTACTTTGGTTCATGTAATGTTTCTTCAACATTCAAGATATTAATATATGTTGTATTATTACATCTACAACATTCAGAAATTTCTGTTACTTAAATGATGTTATAGCGTTCCCTGCGACTACAGAAGAACATTTACAAATATTAAAATGTGTATTTGATAGGTTACGAGAAGGAACTTCAAAGATGAAACCAATCACATGTCAGTTGTTGATAAAATAAATAGAATATCTAGATCATTTAGTAACCTCAGACGGTGTAAAACCTGGCACTAAAAAATTAGATATTCGTGCATTTCTAGGATTTTATCGAAAGTCTGTACCAGATTTTTAGTTGTTGACCAACCTCTAACTGAGCTAACTAAGAAGGAATCAGATGTTATTTGGACAGATAAAAGACAAAAGCTTTCGTGAAATTAGGGAGACGCTGTATTGAAATCTATCATTTTAAGTTACTCAGGCGTTAGTAAATAAATTATAATAAACATAGATATTTTAGGTTATTCTATAAATGCAGTATTGCCATAATTAAATGAAAACAAAAAATAACATCCTTTAACTTATCACAGCAGACAGTAATGAAAAGCTGAAGTAAATTACTCGGTCCCAGAACAAGAACGCTAAGCTGTAGTTTATTGAATAAAACCTTTTGTTGTTATCTGTATGGTAGGAAATTTACTATCATCAAAAAATCATGTACCATTAAGATCAGAAATGACATTAATGAACTCTTCCTCGATGTTAGCCATGTTGGTCATTCTTACTCCAAGATTATGATTTTGAAGTAATTCATATAACAGGAAGAAAACATTCTAATGTGAATGCTCCATGTAACATAATAGTAAGAGGCACTGAAACTGAAGAGAATAATCTATTAACAAAATAATAGAAATTAAAACTGAAAATGAGGATGGATTAGAAGTAATTTTGGATTAAAGTCATGTAATTATTAAACAAAATAAAGATGAGTTAATAAATAACTTGTGTTCCTGATAAAAAAGTGAAAACTATTGCTAAAGCATATGTAAATAACATTGTAGCTAGACACGTTGTACTCAGAATGTACTGTTAGATATAGAAATATAATAAAAGAAATTTCACAGTTGTTATATGCCAAAAAACAACAAAACTGAAACAACTGCTTTTCGTTCAGCTCCAACCGTATTAGTAGAAATATTCAGAAGGACTTTGTTGGATACGATGTTTCAATGCTGTGAGAAAGATTAGAAAACTTGGGAAGAGCTGGTTCATTTATTACAAAGTGCTGAAAATGAGTCTACTTTGGATAGTCCGTTTTTCAACTACATGGTAGAGATGTAATGCAGCCTATGGAAAAGGTCATGACCTATAAAGTATTTAATCATGCAGTGGATTATGATTACAAGACTGAAAATGCAGTTGGCTTTTGAGTTAACTATTAAACATTTAACAAAAGCTGCTAAACATAGAGAGAAACGAGGAAATATGTTTGTTTGTTTAGAATTTCGCGCAAACAACTCGAGGGCTATCTGCGCTATCCGTCCCTAATATACCAATGTAAGACTAGAGGGAAGGCAGCTAGTTATCACCAACCACTGTCAACTCTTGGGCTACTCTTCTACCAACAAAGGTGGAATTGAACGTCACATTATGACGCCCTATGGCTGAAAAGGCAATTATGTTTTGGTGTAGCAGGGATTGTAACCTGCAACCCTCTGATTACGAGCCGAACGCCTTAACCCACCTGGTTATGCCGGTCCTGTGCAGAGTGTAAAATGAAAGGTTTTCGTGTGCATTATATACACGTGCGTGTGTGATTGCGGGTCGAGTTACCTAACCACCTGGCCATGCCGGGCCCAAGTAAATATAAGGATAAAAATTAATGACATAAAATTAACAGTTAAACTATTTTTTTATCTTGTTAAAATAGGAAATAGCAAGAAACTAGTAAAGCTATGGAAAGGCCTTCTCAGAGTCCTAAAACAAACAAGTCGAATTTATTTTGAAATTCAAGAAATCCATCGAAAACTAAAACAGTTGGTACGTGTTAATAGATTAAAGAAACTGAAGGAAAGAAAACCATATCAGTACGTATATATGACTGATGAAAACCAGACGACTGATAAAAGAAAATATTGAATTTAATTACTCGAATAAACTAGATTTATCTTATGATGATGAGGAGATAAGTGAAGCCGAGATATATAATTAAAAGTTAGATGACATTAATACCATATTAGGTGGTGAAAGTGTTGAAACAGAGGGTCAAGTGACGTTAACATCACTGTGCCCAAGGATAGTTTGTCAATAACGCCTACAACGGTGTAAGTTTATGGTGTTAAAGATGATTATAGGGGTAGATTAAGTGGTCCTGTGCCAACTCAACCTGAAGTAATGCTTACCACTACTAAACGAGAAGTGAAATTCATTCGACAAGTAGCTGTATTTAGAATAAAAAATGACATTAATAGAGTTAATGTTAGCCCTGATGACGAAACTGGCGGTGTGCAACAAGCTTATATCAATATGTTAAGAGAAATGTATAACTGTAATTAGAATTACGTAGACAATATAGGATATGTATAAACATTGCTGTATAGTTATATAGATATGTGGTGTGGTTATAAGACTCTTGTCTTTATATGTTTTGGTAGTTCATACATCTGCAGATTTACTACGATAATTATTCTATGGATGAGTGTAAACATGGCGGCAGGGAGTGAGTATTGTACCACTAAAAATAAGACGGGCAAGTATTATATTGAAGAAAGAAATTTTATGTTGTCAGAAGATAGGTGGATAATTCTTGAAATAAAAAAGAATTATATTTTTTCAGATAATTCTTGAAAATAAACCATTTCCACAGTACGTTTGCTTAATAATTTGAATAGGAAAAGAACTAATATTGTTCGAGAAATCTTTTTACGTAAGTTAGTTAATATGACATAATTTCAAGTGACAAATCAGGGAACAGATATCTTATGTTTAGTGAGGATCTCACAGGAAATATAAATTAAGAACTATAATACCTAAGACAAAGACGGGTCCGGTGCTGCCTTTGACTGGTTCATGGATAATATTACGTATGAACAACTTCACTCCTTTACCCAAAAAAAAGAGTTTAAAAATTATTAAAAAACAGCTAAATTCAATAACCTTCCACGAAAGAGGACGAAGAGGAACCACAACGTTACTGAACACCCCAGTTGGAAAGAGAATTCTTCTGATTTCTCTCTCTCTAAACTAAACCCCTGCCACGTTAATTTGCGTTTGCGTATCTAAGATAAACGATATCTTCTTAAGATAGAAAATTTGTTATTTGATTTAAAGGATACTAAAGATATCTTTTCGATCGGACTTCACAAAAAACGTGGTTTAATAGACGCTGGAGGAAATGTTTCAAAATTTTTGTTCGGAAAAGCAACGACAGACGATTTATGTGAATTAAACCAGAAAATAGAACATCAAAGACAAGTATATATAGAAATGGTTATTTTACATCGACTAGGGGAGCGGGTAGGATAAATAAACTTTAATGAACGATTGTATCGATGTGTGAAATGATAGCTTTTTCTTTCTTGTTTTTTTTACCAATTGTGGGTAGTGAGAAAATAATTTCATATTGCTATATTTTTCAGTATTTAACGTTTGAAGAATATATTTTACGCTGTTTTAATTTATAAAAAGATACAAACTGAATCCTGGATTATTTTACCAGGTCTAATACGTTAAACTCTTTATTCAGCTTTAACGTTCTTCAACGACTGAATTAAATTTCATTCTAATGGTACTTCTAGGCCTAAAATCTTATGGTGATGTTACATATTTATTTTCTCTTAAGTATAAGGAAAATTAAATATTTAATATGTGACGTTGAGGCCGGATATACTTTCTGGTAAGTTTATTAGGGAAAATATCAGTTTGCAACGCCTACACCTCAAGAGTGATTTTTTCATATTTCTAAACGATGGCAACGTTTCACACAAACTTACATACACACACGATTAGAACATAACAAGTCTCAATGTGTTTAATTTTCTTTAGGTCTAACTTTCCATTCTACCTTTTTTGTTACATTTTAGAGTGGTCTTCCCTTTTACATTGGTGTTTTTCTAAATTAATGTCACTGTTAAATTAATGTAATGCAAGTGTGAGCCACCACAAGCATTCCCAGGATTTTATAAAATGTACATTAAAAAGGTTGTTATTTGTGATATATTATAAAAAGAATAAACTACATTTTGTATTGTTCTGTTGTCATGAAGAAATTCACTTTCACACGACGTGTGGATTAGATAATTATTTAGAATAAACTTTCTGAAACAAAATGCATAAGTTTCTATCGCCATATGAAAACCCTAATAATATTAAGGAATCAATATAAATACACAACTAAAAGCGACACAATGAAGTTGTGTGATAAATAAAAATTAAACTTAACTAGTTTGTAGTTTCAGTTTATAACTGACTAATAATAAGATGATAAACAACAAAGTATAATGAACTGGTATATTGGGTAAACATGTATTGTGTTCCATCCCGAGGAACCAAAATCACTTCATGCTGAATTTTCTTAACATAATCTATTATTACAATAGCATAATAAGTTTCTTTCTTAATTATAAGTGAATAATAGAAAACTGCGATGGTTTTTTGTCTTAAAATTTTCAAAAGTTATACAGTAATTCTGTTCGCTGAATCCAGAAATGATAACCATTCTTATTTATCACTTTCAGACTTCAAGAAAAATGTCACATGTAATTTTACATAAGTGAATCTTTTTTATTGAGATCTGGTCACATTTTGCTGTGCATAAAATGTTGACAACAACTGGCTATAGATTTTTACATTGTGAGAGCTTTATTTGTTGTTATAGAACCCATGAGAAACACACCGCTAGCATATAAACGGTTAACAGGCGCCTGACATGTCATTTCTGGATAGTATTTGGTTTTGCGTCCACTTTGATACTTTTTTTCATTCAGTATTATTTGTTATTCTTTATGGCAGCAACAGGTCGTGTAAATAACCCAAATATATTCTATTATATTTATAGTAAATTTCTGAGTGTCAACAGAAATGATAATAGGGAGTGGCTTCAACATAAAACATCTGGGAAACAACAGCTTTTCATAATATGAACTTATTGATTTGATGATAGATTAGAGCCTATTAAAAGATTTTCCAGGGATTATGGGTTATAGGTTTCAGACTAAGAGCTTACTTTCTCTTGAGACGTCACATTACTGGTACAGAAATAATGAGAAACAGTTTATACTTTCTTTGTATGAAGGTTCACTGGTTTATTGTATTAATATTGCACAATTAATAACATCACTAGAAGCTGCAGTATATGAGCAGAGTGAGTGGTGATTGTTCATTGATTCCTCCAAAAAAAGTCTGAAAGGTATTCTACACAATAGTAACATCTTCCTGTTGCTCATTTGGTTTGTACGAAAATCTTGAACTTCTTAATAAGGTCAACTACAAACAGCATCATTGGCTACTTTGTGGAAACTTAAAAGTTTTTGTATGTTGTAAGGCTGACAATCAAGTTATACAGAAATGATAACCATTTTTCTCTATCACTTCCATATTTCTACAAAAATGTATATGTTATATGTACTTGCGCGTAAGTGAATATTTTTATTGAGATCAGATCAATTGAAATGATAAAAGTAAGTGGTTTCAATCTGAAACATCTGTGGAACCACAGGTTTTCACAAAAGTGTTAATTTTGTTTTGTGAATTTCGCACAAAGCTACTCAAGGGCTATATGCGCTAGCCGTCCCTAATTTAGCAGTGCAAGTCGAAAGAGAAGGCAGCTAGTCGTCACCGCCCACCGCCAACTCTTGGGCTACTCTTTTAGCAACGAATAGTGGGATACACCGCACATTATAACGCCGCACGGCTGAAAGGGTGAGCATGTGTAGCGCAACGGGGATGCGAACCAGTGGCTGTAAGATTAATTAAAATTCACTACTAATGCTTCACTGCCATTCACAGTTAGAAACCATTAATATATGTGATTTTATCATGATCTTAAAATACAGTCTTATTTGTGGACATACACGTAGCAAAAAACAGTGTCAAAGAATGATCATTTTGGCTTTACTTTACCTTAATAATTCCAGACTTCCTGCATAGCTACGGTACTACTTCAATACAAAAAAACAGTATGACATTTTATTGTCTGGTTTAATAAGATTCATTGAAACTGTTGAAAGTCAAACAATTTTATTCTTAATTTTGATCTTATCATTTAATGTGAATCAGAATTTGATAATTAATCTAGCGATTAATGTAGCTAATTAAAAATAAGATTACATTTTATTATCAACCGTAATATTGAAAATATCACATAATATCTTTGTAATTTCCAAACAAAGATTTCAAGCTAATAATTCTTATACAAAGTAAAAAAAATGAAAAATTGATAAATATTACAATACACATTCATACATTACATGAGACATTAGTGTTAGACTTGTTACTTTGTTAACCTTTATATTTTTCATATAGTTTCTTCGATATTTTCAATAGGTAGAAGAGATTATAATAATAGTATTTACACCACACTGTAAACAAGAAATATCAATTGTTGACAACGGTGTCTTTTCAGACCTGTTCATATACGATAAACATAGATTGCGGAATACTATTATCGTAAACCATTTGATACCACATACATTATAGATATTATAAATTACATATATTACAGACATTATAATCAATAAGTTAGTGAAACTAACCTTTAAAGAACAACAAAATATATTTTATGAAATATGTACAAATGACTTGGAAACAAAATTTTAAGGTGTATTAAACATTTGCAATGTTTCCAGATTTGTTTATATAACCTTAAACAGCTGTTAATTGAAACTATAACGTGCATAAAAAATATTATCTTATGAGATCTCGAGTTGTAAATCACACATGATATACCAACTGGAAAAAAGTTGTTATAAAATAAGTTTCTGTCAATGAAAAGTAGTCTAAATTAAATTCACATAACATAACGTAACTGTATATAACCTAAACACAAAAGGAAAGTTTGAGTATGATAGATAAATAAATAATAATAAATTGATAAAATAAAAACAAATTAAATTTTTTCACATAAAATAATTCAGATTGCATTGAAGAGAAACAAATAACTCTGTAATTTACTTTTGGACGAACTGACGATATAAACACCATAAACATTATTTTTATGATGTCGGATTTGCAAATACATCTGAAGAAAAAGCTAAATATAGAGTACAACATTTCTTTTAGTAAAACCAATGATAGAAAGTTACATCCCATTTTCGTTACTGACAGCTATGGCCTTAAGAATCATTGCGTCATATCACTACTTTATCTAAATACGTAAACTTCAAGAATACTTTAAACATAGCCAACTAACTTACAGCTGATATCAACGACTTTTACCTTATCGCAATCTAATGAACATGAGGACAGTGGGAAGTGTTTTACAGTTTATTCTATCACTTAATTATCTGTTAAACTGCAACATAAGTCACCGAAGATAAATAGTTGTATTTGTTGCATGGTATCATTCCCTCATGGGAAGTTGCAGTCCTCTACGTAGAATAATGCCAGATAATTAAACTAAAATTGATTTCTGATGAGAAGATACCAAATATCATTATGAGACATTTTTAGTGAAATATAAATTTTTATTCAATTCAGTATAACAGAATTTCTAGTAAAATAACACTGTGACAAATGTTCTCGTCGTATAAAACAACAAACAGGAAGAATTATATTTTATTTTCTGCCAAGCTCCTTCAATGATATTTGTTACAACACCATTCAAATAATGTTTATATTGACTATATTCACTAAATTATTCAATGATTTGTAATTACATTTATCAATACAAGTAAAGCTGAACAATTTAGATTAAGGATGAGTAATTTTATTCAATTTATATTTAAACTAATCGAATATATGATTTTTTCAACATCCCTGGTAGTTCTTATAAATGATTTCAAACATTATGTTACTCGTGAAAACTGTTCATTATTAACTTATCACCATGTTTAAACGTATCCATTTTTGTTCAGTTGAGAAGTTGAAATCTAGTACACCGTGGTATCAACAAATGAACCTAAATATCATAAAACTACACGTGGGTTTTTCTTTAATAAATCAATTGAATTTATTTCGTTATCCCACATATTTTTGTCAAAATATCTTTATCGAAAGGAAACGAAGGAAGTTTTTAAAATCTGAACTTTTGAAAATTATAAAACATCAGATAATTTTGGAGAAGTTGAAAATAACCAGATTATAAATAGATCAATTCGTACATTGTTGCTGTTAATACACGCATTTACCAACACCGAAACATACTTGTACAGTTTATACTATTCTACAGCCGATGGAATTGATGATTCGTTTGACTGTTGTTCTCTTTTCTCAATGTCTTTGTGCTATAACATTAACGCCAAAGTTTCACTGACTCAGACTGGAAATATATTCTAAAGAATCTACCCACCAGTAAGCATATCTTTCTGTATCGAACCGTGTTAATGGTACATGAGAAACACACACCAACAAATTATCTAAAGATATTTTAAAGTATAAATTACTCTTCATTTTCTATTCTAAAAAATCGAACTTAATTTCAATCAACAGTTTTTTTTTATTTTACAATTCAGATTACGAAGCTACTCAGTGGGCTACCTGTACGGGCCCACAACGATTATCAAAACCCGATTTCTGTTGATGTGAATACGCAGACTTCCCGCTGTGCCACTTGGGGATAAATGTTGGTCAATCAGTAAGTTACCATCAGAATTATAAACTGTTTAATCATTTTACCTACCTTCAATTTTGTATTCCTGAATTGGTTTGCTTCTTCCTTTTTAATTTCACAGAGGGTTAAACGAGAGCTATCTGTGCTAGCAGTCTCTAATTTATCAGTGTAAATCAATTATTGGGCTACTATATTACCAATGAATCGTAGGATTGACCGTTATCATAAAAACATCTGAACAACTGAAAGGGTGAGCATGTTTCGCATGACGAATATTTAAACTCACGATCCTCACGCTAAAAATCAAGCGGCATGACCAGGTAATTAAATTTTGTATCATTCTTACGAGAAAGGTGGAATTTCGCAATATTTATATATTAAAAGTTTAGCATACTCAATAGTTTAAAGTAACCTGAATTAGCTGTTACCAATTATCCTCTGCTATTACGATTTTCTGTAAACAAATTTTGACGGTCATTTTTTGTTAGCTCACTATCCCAATACTTTTTCGTATCTCAAACTGCTGTTGTAGCTTCCACCACCTCTTAAGCCATAGGTAGTGTCTAAGCCTCCAGTTGTGTCTATTTCTAACTCTTTCTTATTTTCTCCTTTATTTCAATTACTTTTATGAAAACCTGGATCCCTGTTACTTTCATGTCTCCCTCTTTGTTTCCGTGATTACCGCAACCTTCGTAGATGTTCCAAGTTTCTATCGTTATTTCCATTTTTAGCTTTACTTCCTGTAGTGCAGACCGTAGTAACCAAAAGGAAAACAAAAACCTGTGATAAAAATATATATATTAAATTTCATCTTTCTTATGAAATTATAACCATTTAAATAATCAACATTCTCGTCGTGTAAAGATTGCATATCTTCAGTTTGTTTGTTTTTTACAAAGACAATATATCTCCCCTGAAAGCTTACAGGTACACAGAAGTTTCAGTACACACGTGCATGAAACAATGATAATTATAGAAGAACAATGATTCTATAAAATATGTTGAGAAAGTTTCCGCTGCACGTTTAGCGTTTAGTCTGTGATTAATTGACGCTAACAAGGTCACTCAAGGGGTTATGGAAACTATGGACACTGTATTAATGAGTGGAACCAGGAAGAAACTGTGACAGGTTGACACCACCACATGATGGAATAAAATTACGAAGGATTGATTACTGAAAACTTAAAACATCCTGAATTGTAAACAGCTGGCTTATTGATCAAATATCGATAACAAGAATGTGAGAACTGATACAAGGAAAATCTCCGGGTCAAACATTTGACCATGTAGTAATATTCCTTTTGGAAAATTACTTTTTCGAATTGCAAACACTTGAAATATATTTTACGGAAATTAACCTAAGCCAGCATTTGATTCTGTATAAAATCGTGTTCCTTGAACAGGAGAAACACACAGACAGACACACAAACGAAAGTTTTCTTTTAACTATAAATTACACTTTATTTCTTACTTGATTCAGTTTATTTTATGAAAAGTTTTATTATTTCAAAATTATGTATACAGTAATTTCAAGCATATATTTTTATTGCACTATTATAACCTTCAGGTTGTTAATTCAATAAAGACAAGGTTTCAGAACATCATTTCTATTGGTGATAATCCGGATCCTCACAAGCTTTAAAAAGAAAAGATATATAAAGTTTCATATAAATTAAATAAAAGCACAAAATTTTCGATGTTGTAATAAGTAAGTTATTTAATTAAATTTAATTATTTTTAAAGGATTGGGGAAGTTTATTCGTGATGACGAGAAACCAACTTAACGTAAAGATGTTTGGTATGCGTATTAAAACATTTACTGAGATTAAGTTGAGAACAACATTTCCACCTTCTCAGGTCATCTTCATTTTGACAAAGAGTTGGAAACTTTCTCTTGGTTAATTTAAGGAAATTCATGTTTTAACACAACTATAAATTATTTTATGGCAAACAGGAATAAACTGTCCAGTGATTTAAAGAGCCGAATTATTGTAAAATACAAGTCTCGTGTATCTCTTTCCGGTGTTACTACACAACTTAATGTGCCGAAATATATTGTTCAAACAATAATTACCAAGTTTGAGCTCACAGAATCAACTGCTAACCTCCCTCGTTCTGGACGACCCACCAAAATTTCAGAAAGAACCAAGAGGAAGGTTCTCAGAAAAGTTAGTAAGAATAGTAAGAACCCTTGTTTAACACGTAATGACATACAGACTCTGGTAAGGGAAACTGGGATTGAAATAAGCACCTCTTCAGTTACGAACACGTTACTCTCTTCTGGGTTCAAAACATGTCGTCCACGTAGAAATCCATATTTA
Organism: Tachypleus tridentatus; assembly: GCF_004210375.1. NCBI lineage: Eukaryota > Metazoa > Arthropoda > Merostomata > Xiphosura > Limulidae > Tachypleus > Tachypleus tridentatus. The sequence continues at coordinate 155,109,655 of NC_134830.1, forward strand.
AAGCCTGATCATTTAGAAGCACGATTGAGGTATGCAAGAATACTCATTCTTTGGTCAGACAAGACTAAAATCGAGCTTTTTGGCCACAATGATGTTCGCAATATTTTCCGTAAGAAGGGGGAACGAAATCTTCCAAAGAACACCGTCCCTACTGTGAAATACGCAGGTGGCTCGATCATGATATGGGGCTTCTTCACCTCTTCTGGTGTAGGCAGCCTTCACCGCGTCAACGGAATCATGAAAAAAAGAAGAGTACGTTGATATATTAGGCACTTATATCAAGAATGATGCTCGGAACTTGCGGCTTGGACATTGTTGGATCTTCCAGCACGATAATGTCCCTTATCACACATCGAAATATGTGCAATCCTGGTTGCAGAGAAATCATATAAGCGTTCTGGAGTGGCCATCGAAGTCACTCAATCTCAACCCAATTGAAAACGTTTGGCATGAGTTGAAGATCAGGGTTCATCAACGTCATCCGAAAACCTTGCATGAATTAGAGGCCTTCTGTAAAGAAGAATGGAAGAAAACACTAGTCGAGTACTGTCAAACGATCATGGAGGGCTATGAGGAGAGATTGCGCCAAGTAATTCATCTGAAGGGCTGCACAACTGACCATTAAAGTAGACGCACGAACACTTACTGCACCTCCTACATTTGATTATTTGTTTATAAACAGTTTATTTGTCGTTCAATTTACATAGAAATGCATGAAGGTGTGTGTTGATATAATATTTATAATATACTATACTTTCATTATCCTAATCGTGACACTTTTTAAGTTTTGATGAAAAACTATCCACGACGCAGTAATACGAACATTTTCTATCGTATGTGTAAGTTATAGCTTCTATCAACGTCTTTTATCCTATCGCAGTCTAATGAAGATGAGGACAGTGGTAAATTTTCTACAGTTTATTATATAAGTTAATTATCGGTGAAATTGTAACACAACTCACCGGAGACAAATAGTTGTATTTGTTGAATGATATCATTTCAGTGTGAGAAGAGGCACTTCTCTACGCAGAATAATATGAGATAATTACATCAAATTTAATTACTGTTCATAAGAGACCTGATCTCATTTCGGGTCATTATTTGTGAAATATAAATTGATGAAGTAATTTTTTAGAAAGATACTCTTATATAGTATAGAAGAATTCCCAGTAAACCAGCACTTTGACAAATGAAACAACAAACAAGAAATTAATTTTGCTCTATTTATCTCACATTATTCTGCCACTTCTCACCCTGGAATGATACCATGCACCAAATACAACTATTTGTCTCCGGTGAGCTGTAATAGAGTTTAACCGATAATTAACTTACAAAATAAAGTGTAAAACACTCACCACTAGCCTCATCTTCATTATACTGCAATAAGCTAAAAGACGTTGATATCAGCTGTAAGTTATTTGGTTATGTTAACAGTGTTCTTCAAATTGACTAATTTATATAATATGTTGTTATGACGCAATCATAGTGAAGGCCATAGCTCTGAGTTACGAAACTGTTATAACCCAGATTACAACTTACTGATTTTCAATTATACAAAAGTCGTACTTTATGATTGGTTATCTTATACAGATGTATTGATAAAATAATTTAGACCACAAATCAACGTTATAAACTTCACACAAATGTTTTTAGTTTTCTTTTTGATTCTGATGTTCATTCAAAGTCCGATATCATGCTGAATAAACATTTGGTGTTTATATCGCTAGTTTGTCCAAAAGTAAAAAGTTATTTGTTTCCCTTTGTTAGAATCTGCATTACTGTATGTGAAAACTTTACTTTGTTTGTTATTTTACACATTTGTAAAAGTTATTTGTTTCCCTTTGCTAGAATCTGAATTATTGTATATGAAAACTTTAATATGTTTGTTATATACACATTATTATTATTTCTTTCCTTTTCACATTCCAAACGAGTTTAGGTCAAGTACAGTTACATTATGTTATGTGAAACTTTATAAGTTTCTTTAAGGCTATTTAGGTGAAAATTAAATATTTTATTTAAATTATACGTTCTACGGTGCGTCCAATAATTACTTCTTATTGACTTATTATTCAATGTTTCACAGTACAGACAACTAAATATATGGAAGACTCAGCAGAGAGACCGATGTCCCTTTACTATAATAAAAAACACACAAACACAACAGTATATAAATAAACTTTCCGAACGCTAATTTTTATTGCCAGATACTTATTTTATAACAACTGTTTCACAGTTGGTATAGCATGTATGATTAACAACTCATGTTCTCATTGGATATGTTTCTCTATCCACATTCATTATTTCTTCAATCAACAACTGTTTAAGAATCTGTAAACAGATCTGAAATTAATGGAAATATTTAATTTACTTCACTAACTTGTTTCTGAGTCATTGAAACATGTTTCGTATAGTATGTTCTATTTTTCTTATAAGGTTAGTTTCACTTTTTTCATTTATTATAATGTCTGTAATATATTTAATTTACACTGTTTGCAAGGTATGTTGTATCGAAAGGCTTTTGTAAATGGTATTCCGCAATTTATGTTTGTCGTAAAAAAATCAAGTTTTAAAAGAAAATGTAGTCAGCAAAAGATATTATACGCTTATAGTGTGTATGTGACACTATTATTAGATTCTGTTATATTTGTTGAAAATCTCTAAGGAACAATAAAAATACGAAAAGGTTAAAATGTAATAGGTTTAACACCTTTGTCTTATGTCAAGCATAAATGTGTCTTATAATGTTTATCAGTTGTTCATTTTATAAACTTTTTTAATGAGGGTTATTGTACATTATTAGCTTGATATCTTGTTTAAAAATAACATGGGTCTTTTAACATATTGTCTTTATTACGGCTTATAACAAGTATAAATCTTTTTTTCAATTACCTATTTTAATCCCTTGATTTCTTATCAAATTCTGATCCCTATTGGTTCATAAGATCACAAACTAGTGAATATAATAATACTGTTTGAGTTTTAACAGTTTTATTGAATCTTTTAAACTGGACAATAACATGTCATACTGTTTTCCAATATCACAGTAAAACTGTAACCATGAAGAAATATTGAAGTGTTAACGTAAAGCCAAAGAGCTCGTTCTACCACACTGTTTCATTTTATTATTGAAAAGAAAACGACGAATATATGTTAATAGTAATATTTTATGTTGGGACTAGAATTGTTAAAGTGAGAAATCTATAAATTTAAGTTTTGTTTTTTTAAATGTTCTGAAGCCATTATTTATTTGATAAATGAATATTTCCTGCAAACATTGTCTAGAATATAGTGCCATCTAGTGTGACTCAAAGAGTTTAAAAAACTTTTTTTGTGTGTGTGTCTGAGATTTTATTTTAAGATTATGATAAATTCACAACTAATAATGATTAGACTATAGATGATGGTAAAGCACCAACAGTTAATTTAATTAGTCTTACCGCCACTGCTTTCATTTCTCAAAATAAAATAAATGGGCGGGTGTCACAGTATGTAATAATAAACTGTATTATCAAAGAAAGCTTCGACTGTCACCAATCTTACTTCATATGCTATAAACTCTCTCTGAGAACTGGCTAATTAAATATTAAAATTATTCTGTTAGTGCCGTGTGAGTTTTTGGCCCAATAATTTGTGATTTAGATTATGAGATTAGTGAACAAAATAATGATGAGTTAATAAATAACTTGCTTGCTTAATCAAAAAGCGGAAACGATTGCTGAATCATTTGTAAATAACATAATTGCTAGATACGGTGTAACCCAGTACTTACTGACGGATAGAGATAGTAACTTCGTTTCTACGTTAGTAAAAGACATTTATCAATTGTTAGGTGTCCAGAAAACTGAAACAACTGCTTTCATCCAGCTGCTAACGTATTAGTAAAAAAGATTCAACAGAACTTTGCAACTTATGATCTCTCAATACTGTGGGAAAGATCAGAAAACTGGGGAAGAGCTGGTTCATCTATTACATAAGTGATGAAAATGAGTCTACTCTGGAAAGTTCGTTCTTTACATTACATGGTAGAGATGTACTGATCCCTATTCAGTACAAGAAATAATAACCCGAAAGTACTTTATCATGTGGTAGATCACGATTACAAGAGCTATTACAGAGAATGCAGTTAGCCTTTCAGTTACCTAATAAACATTTAACACAACCTTCTGAACATGGAGAGAAACAAACAAATAAAAAGTCAAAACTGATGATAAAGAGTTAATGTTAGCTCTAGTGAAGAAACACGTGGTGTGCTAGAACCTTTTAACAATATGTTAAGCCATATGGAAGTTGAAATTAGAAATAAGTACACGATATAAGATGTGTCTATACATTGTCGTATATGTTATACATACATAAGTGTGTGGCTATAAGACACTTGTCTTTATATGTTTTGTTGAAGACATGTCTGTAGTTTTATTTCGATCATTTTTCTATAGATGATTGGAAACATGGCGGCACAGAACGAGAGTAGTGTACCGGTATAAACTCAGATTGGTATGATTTTTATCGGAGAAGGAAATTTTGTGTTATAAGGAGATAATTGGATATTTTTCGAAGATATATGATTTTTTTACAGCATATTCGATTAATAGTTTGATCACGAGATGAATTAATATCATTGGGAAATATTTTATGGTAAGTAGTCGTGTTAATTTCGATGAGAGCGGTTTGGAAAATATGACGTCATTTCATATGACCAATCAGGTAATAGCTATCTAATGTTTAGTAAGGATCTTACAGGAAGGATTAACTGAGAACTATGAGGCCTTAGACGATATCTTGTTAAGATAGAATATTTTTATTAGAATTAAAGATATTAAAGATAGGATTTTGATTTCCTTTCGGAACCCACAAAAACAAGGTTTAATAGACAGACGGATATGGTTTGAAACTGTTCGTTAGCTCAAACTGTGGAAATGATAGAGGTAGTTATACTGAAATGTATTGAAGGTGTCATTAGAGTATGTGACCCTGAACTGTGTAAAAATATAATAAAATTTATTTTCACAAAATTAAGACACCAGGAACTTCGTTATTTTATATGTAAAAGATAAACTTACCTTATTGATATTAAATTAATTTAAATCGGTTTGATTATCAAACTGATGTAATTAAATTAAGGAATAGTTGATATCTTAGATTGGCTACAACTTGTTCTGCTCACAGCCAATGAATTACATTATCCTATAGTTTTAGAAGTAAAACTAAATATACAGGAAGTTTGATGAACATAAGAGTATCCCACTGGCAAGAACTATTGTCTGTAAAAACGTTGCAGATAATTCAGAATATAATTGTAGAGTCAAACCTTATTGAGCTGACAAACATGCAAGATGAAATCTGAAACTTCACCTCTTCGAGAGCTGGGTAAAGTATCATGGAATTTCATCAACATGTAGACCACGTGAGAGCTACAGCAGAAGGAAGTAACTGAGATAATTGGAAGTTGACTGATTCAGTAATGAAATCATTATATTTTTTACAGTTAAACTAGTGAGTAGTGTGATATGCACAAAACGTGAAAGACTGGTTTTACTGATATGTTGTAAGTTAGATGAGCTGTTTAAATTCAATAATAAAACCAAATTAGGCCCGGGCAACAACAGAAGGTTGTCTTCCTCAAAGAGCACTGAAGTGGTTGAATTATGTAACGAAAGCCTATCTAATTTTGATGTAGAGTGATTTTTAATAGCTACACGTTATTATTAAATTCGTAATTAATTGGCTATGTTACCTAATCGTAACTTAAACATACAGATAATATTTTAATAGAATCAATTAATATATATATATGTTTGAGAATCTAAGAATGAAAAGTTTGAGAACAGGTGTAGAAGGACAAGATTAATTAGCCAGAGACGATAACAAAAAAAGTTTTGAGATATTACCCAAAAAACAATCAATGATAGATAAAAGAAAACCCACATTACGATAATGTTATTCAAGTGGAATAAAACGTGAGCGGAGAAGTGTTAAATGAGAAATCGAAGTGCGTGTGAAACAGTGAAGTGCGCGAGTAATTACAACGTTCCACTTCTTGAAGAAATTTTTTGTATGAGTTTAAATAGAAGACCAGGAGAGAACTAATAGTGAAATGAAGACGAATAAGGACACGTCTTGATTGCTATGGATGGCATGCAATTTGATGTATTAATTAAACATAATTAATATAAAGTATACCTATATTAATCAATTTTTTCCTTAATTTGGAGTTTCTTTTACAATTAAGTATTATATGGTGAAGTGTTATATAGGTAATGAATATTATGTGATAATGTACTATCATTGAATGTGTTTATTACCAATTACTATATCTGTGCACAAGTTTATAAGAAATACATGGTATATACATATATATATATATATATATATATATACATTATTAACAGAAGATTGTAAATATTGATGGATATAAGATGTATGGATAGAAAAATTGAAGTTTCGCGAGTAAACATTTATCAGATATAATTTTTCTTTCTAAACAACTAGGAGTGAGGCCTCACTAAATATTTTAGAAGCCTCGTATTTTATTGGTTAACAATGAGAAGTCTGATACTAAATACAGTAAAGTATCAGTACACACATGTATAAAACAATAATGATTATTGAACAACAATGATTTTGGCGTTTTGTCTGTGATTAGTTTACGCAATCAAGGTTTATAAAGGAGTTGTAGAAACTATGAACATTGTATTAATGAGCTCAATCAATAAAAAACTGTCACAGGTTGACACCACTAGAGTATGAGATAAAGTTACGAAAAATTGATTTGTGACATGTTTAAAACTTTCTGAAATGTAAACAGCTGTTTATTGATTAAATATCGATAACAAGATTGTAAGTACAGATAAAAGATAAATCTCCGTGTCAAACATTTCACCACGTGGTAAAATTTCTTTTACAGCATTCTTTTTTTAACTGTCAACACTCGATATATACATCCTACAGATATTAACCTAAGGAAGCATCTGACTTTGTATCAATTCGTGTTCCTGGTACAGGAGAAACACACAGACAGACAGATTAACAAATGTTTTCTTTTAACAATAAATTACACTTTGTTTCTTACTTTATTCAGTTTATTGTTTTGTGTTTTCTATTGCGAAAAAAATCAATCTAAGTTTCAGTGTAGTTTCTTATTTCAAAATTATCTTTACAGTAATTTTAAGTATATATTTTTTTTTTCATTGTATAACCTTCGGGTTGTTCTTTGAATAAAGGTAAATTTTCAAAATATCATTTCAACTGGCGATAATCCGAGTCCTGAGACGCTGTGAAAATAAAAAAATGTAAGGTTTCATATAAGTAGAGTTAAAAGCACAAAATTCTCGATGTTGTTATGAATAAGTAACTTAATTAACTTAAACAATTTTAAAGGATCAGAAACGCACTTGAAGTAAAATGTATCTTAAGACTTTGGTGTGGGTTTAAAATCTTTTACTAATATCAAATGGAGAACAACATTTCAATCTTCTATGGTGATCTTCTAGTTTCCAAAGACTTCGAAACTTTCTCTTCGGTGTTGGTAAGTGGGTGTTTTATAGAAACAGTAAATGAATGGATATTTGTATAAAGTGGTCATTTTTAAATTCTTCAAATTTTTCTGACATTTTATCATTTGAAAAGTATTTGTTTCTCTGATGAACAGTTCACTTTTTACAATCTTGCTTCGTTTCTTATATCGATTAAGTTATTTTGACCAAAATATTTCAAAAAGAAAATTAATCGATGTTTTTTTAAAGAAAACTCCACGTGTAATTTTATGATATTTAGAATCATTTGTAAATATCATAGAATACTCGGTATTAACTTGTAAACTGAATAATGGTTGGATACATGTAAACATAGTGTTTAGTTTATAATGAACAGTGTTTACTAGACATGTAAAATCTTTATAACAATTTATAAGAACTAGCAGAGATTCGGTGATGATGAAATTATGCTTGGTAGTAATACCAGTAAGTTTGGTATATACACAATATTGAGATATTGGCTGTAATGACATTTTGGAAATTAGATGGGCTGTGTAAATTAAAAAAAAATATAACCAGAACAGGATCAGATAACAACAGAAAGTTGTCTTATTCAGTGGTCACTGAAGTGGTTGAATTATAGATTATAACTCATCTATTATGATGTAGAATGATTTATGACAGCTTGATTGTTTAAGCAGATCAGTAACCAATTGGTACACGATCATAATAGAATCAAGTATCTAAACTACTTGTGGATACGGTGTATCATATATAATAGATCGTTAAGAAAGTAGAAAAAAAAAACTTTTAAACTGTCATGTAGCAATGAAATAGATATCTGGCAACAACAGAAGTTGTTTTCAGACACCAGGAGGAGCTCTCTCTAGTCTCCACGTAAGTTCTGTACAATACCTCAATATGTCCAACACCGGAAAGAGAACATCAACTATTTCTTGTTTTAACTCTTTGTGACTATTCTAATGCCGTTATTCTGAAGGACCAATAATCATATTAAGTAGTACAGAGTTAAATTAATATCCAGTAAAAGTGTTACTTACATTAAAAATTTAATCCATTTTAAAAGATGGATGTTGAATGAAGCTTTTCATTATATGAAAAGTTAATAAAAGAATAATTAACAAAATCTGAGTCTCGAACTCTTTATTTTAATTGTAAAGCCTCGAGTTGGTGCCTGTATACTTCATTCACCCAAAGCATCCTCAATTAAATAATCTTCTGATAGGTAGCATCATTCGAAGCTTCAGCGGCAAAGCTTCAATGCGAACTTTTCACCAAAAGTAACATAATCTAAACTCAGCAGTAAAGTTTCACATAACGTAACCCAACCTAACCTGTTCTCAATAGCAGTGTGATAAACAAATAAATAATAATAGAGTGACAAAATATAAAAGAAATTAAAGTTTACACATAAAATCATTCAGATTGCAACGAAAAGAAACAGATATCTCTGTAATTTACTTTTGGACAAACTAATGATACATGTACCATTTTGATAATTTGTCAAGATGTTGGACTTTTTAAGTATATCAGTATCAAAAAAGAAAATTAAAAACATTTCTATAAAATTTATAGCGTTTTTATAGTTTATGTTCGTTTGTCAATACATGTGGAAAACTAGCCAATTATAAAGTATGACCTTTGTTTAATTAAGAAACTAATAAACAGAGAGTTACACCACATGAGTTTCGTAACTCATAAATATGGCCTTAAGTATGATTATGTCATATCAACACATTATATAAATATGTAAATTTGAAGAACACTATTAATATATTAATATATTCTTCTTTTAAAGTTAATTTCATTAACTTTATTGATTATAATGTCTGTAATATATTTTATTCATGTCTATACAGTATGTTGTATTAAGAGGTTTATGTAAATAGTATCCCGGAAACTGTGTTTGCCGTATATAAGCCGGTCTCAACAAAAGAAACACGTCTTCAGCAACAGATATAACATATAGGTATTCTGGTTGTGTTATTGTCATTATAAATTCTTCTACTTCTTGAAAATTTTTAAGGAACTATACAGAAAATGTAAAGTTAGTAATATAGTAGGTCTAACAATAAATTTGATTCATTTGGATTATTCTACATTATCAGCTTGATATCTTAGTTTGGAAACAACCTATATCTTATGGGATATTGTCTGTATTACAATGCTGTTATGGTATTCGCTGCGACAATAGAGGAAAATTTAGAATGATTAAAACGTGTATTTGATAGATTACGAGAAGGAACTTTGAAGCTTAAACTAATCAAATGTCAGTTCTTGATAGAAGAAATAAATTATCTGTATCAATTGGTAACAACAGACGGTGTAAAACCTGACACTGAAAAGTTAGATATTCATGCATTTCTAGGATTTATAGTATTTTATAAGAGGTTTATATATTATTTTGAGTTGTTGGCAAAACCTGTAACTGAGCTAAGAAGGAAACAGAAGTTGATTGGACAGATAAAAGACGAAAAGCTTTGGTGAAATTAGGAGACACTCTTTTAAAATCACACATTTTAAGTCACCCAGATATTAGTAAGGAAGTTGTCATAAACACAGATACTTCAAGCTCTGATAAAAAAGCAAAATTATCACAGTTAAATGAAAATAGAAAATAACATCATATGCTTTTCAAACTGTCAATAAACAGTCAGGAAAAACTTAAGTAAATTACTCGGTCATAGAACAAGAATGCTTAGCTGTAGTGCTTGGAATAAAAACCTTTAGCTGTTATCTGTATGGTAGGAAATTTACTATCATTACAGATCATGTAACATAAGGCGTCTATTAATATTAAAGAACCCTTCCTCTTCGTTAGCAAGATGGTCATTTTTACTCCAATACTATGATTTTCAAGTAATTTATACAACATGTAGAAAACATTCTCTTGTAGATGTTCTAAGTAGAATTAGAGTTAGAAGAACTGAAAGTGGAGAAACACAACAGAAAACTCTATTAACAAAATTGGAGAAAACAAAACCAAAAGTGAGAATAAATTATAAGTAATTTGGGATTTATATAATGTGATTAGTGAACAAAATAAGATGATTAAATAAACAACTTACAGGGAAAAGATACAGAGTACGTGTAAGACTCATATATCTTATGTAAAGAACTGATAATGATAAGTTTTTACAGATAGTCGTACCACATAATCTAAAGACGAAGGTTAGGAAAACATATCATTATACAACTTTTGTAGCACATTTAGCTTTTGCATAAACATACATGAGAATAAATAGACGGTTATTTTAACTAAATATGCACAAGGATAATAAAGATTATTGTGATTCAGGCATGGAATATCAAAAACGAAAGACACGACCACACTTTACAAACGTTGCATTACAACATGTTCCAAGTTTAAAAGTACCATTTCAGATTGTGGCAATGAACATTTTAGGTCCATTACCTAATTCATACACAGTAAATAAATACGTGTTAGTAGCCGCACACAAGTGAAGTAGATGTCCAGAGCCAGTAGGCTTGCCTAATCAAAGAACGGCAATGATTGCTAAACATTTGTAAATAACATAGTAGCTGGACACGGTGTACCCCAGTACTTAGTAACGGATAGGGATATTAACTTCGTTTCCAAGTTAATAAAAGACATTTGTCAGTTGCTAATTGCCCGGTAAACTGAAACAACTGCTTTTCATCCAGCTGCTATCTTATTAGTAGAATGATTCAATGGAACTTTGGTGAATATGATCTCTCAATACTACGAGAAATATCAGAAAACTTGGGATGAGCTGGTTCATTTATAACTTAAGTTCTGAAAATGCGTATACCGTGCAAAGTCCTTTCTTTGTATCAAATAGCAGAGATGTATTTCTGCCTATGCAAGAGATAATGTCTCCTAAAATATTTAATCATGCAGAAGATTATGATTACAACACTAAGCTATAATAAAGAATGTAGTTTACATTAAGATTGACTGACAAACATTTAACAAAAGCTGCTGAACATAGTGAGAAACAAGCATATATAAAGGCAAAATTAATGTTGTGAAATTACGAGATAAACTATTATTATATACGCCTATTGCTAAGAAATGAGATACAAATAAACAAGTAAAACCATGGAAAGGCCCTTTTAAAGTCCTTAAACAAACAAGTCTAATCAATTTTGAGATTCAAGAACTTCATAGAAAAGAAAACAGTTCGTAGATGTTAATAGATTAAACAAACTGAAGGAAAGGAAACAATATCAGTACGAATATATGACTGATGAAAACCAGAAAACTAAAAAAGAAGTATTGGAGTCGAATCTGATGATTACAAAAAACAAGATTTATCTTATGAAGATGAAGACTTTAATACCATATATTAGGTGATCGTAGTGTTTGCATAGATGACCCGACGTATAGCGTGTCTAGTGATGTCAATGTCTCTTTTCCCGAGGAACGTGTAGAACGACGTAAGCTGATACTGTTGCACATGATTATAACCTTATAACACGAGGTCCTGTTCCAATTCAAACACAAAAATCGTTACTCCTACAAAAAGACGAGTGAAATTCCATCCACAACTAGCTGTACAGAGACCGAAAAATTACATTAATAGGCTAAATTTTAGCTCTGATGAAGAAACATGTTGTGTGCTAGAAGCTTTTAACAATATATTAAGCCATATATGAAGTGGTAGTTAGAATTAAGTTGACAATATAGGACTTGTATAAACATTCTTGTATGTGTTTTATATCTATGAGTGTGTGATCATTAGACACTTGTTTCTGTAGTACACATATCTGATGGTTTACCACGATAATTATCCACAGGATGAATGGAAACATGGCGGCACAGAACATGAGTGTTATACCATAAAGAAATAAGACGGGTATGGCTTTTATTAAAGAAGGAAGTTTTATATTATCAGAAGATAAGTGGATAATTTTTTGGAGATATACCATTTTTCAGTATGTTCGATTAATAGTTTTTACGAAAAGAACTAATATCGTTCGAGAAATCTTTTGACGTAAGTAGTCGCGTTAGTTTTGATGACAACGGTTTAGAAAATATGACGTCATTTCCTATGACAAATCAGAGAGCAGCTATCTTATATTTAGTAAGGATATTACGGGAAGGATTGATTAAGAACTATAAGAATAACTAACAACAATTATCATTTACAGTTGGAAATAGTGGAACTAAATTTAGTACAAGAATTGTTTGTAACTGTAGACAGAATGTTGAGTACGTACTTTATACGTACAAGTAAATTAGAAAAATGTTAGATGAAATTAAAAGGAAATTACCTTTGGACTTACAATCTGTGAAACCTGCAAATAGTAAAGAGATTTATATGCATCATATTTGGACTGTTGTTAAAACAAAATATTTTTGTTTCAACAGATGGCAGTATAATATATAAATAATTGTTGTTTTCTTTAGTTTACATAATTTATAAAAAAAAAAACTTTTAGAAATATTATTCGAGAAATGTTACATCTTTATTCACCCTCAAATTTTTTACAATTGTCATTACAAATCTCCATGTCAAACATTTGTCCATGTAGTAATATTTCTTCTAGAGCGTTTATTTTTCAAATTGTCAACTTCTTTGGTTTTATCGTGAAGCATATTTGATTATAACATTAAAATACACAGAAATTCCTATTACATTAAAGAAATACTTTCGAATGATGACAGGGTATGTTTTTCTATGAAATAGTAGAATATGGTATTCAAATATTCTTAGGAACTGAAAAAATCGTAAAATAATTAAAACTATACAATTTGTATTCATACTACTGTACTTTGTATGGGGAAGAGAAATAAATTCTAAAGTCGGTGTTAAGTAATGATTGTATCGATGTATAAAATGTTGATTCAGCCGTTTTGCTCTTCTTTTTTACCAGTCATGTCTAGTAAGGAAATGATTTCAAATTGCCGTATTTTTCACCATTTGACGTTTAAAGTTATTTTAAGTTATAAAATGATACTCATTGAACCCTGGAATATTTTAGCCTGACGATTTTACTAAGCCTAAATTGCGTAACTCTTTATTCAGCTTTGGCGTTATACACGATAGAATTAAAATTCGTTCTGCTGATACTTCCAAGCTTAAAATCATTAAAGAGAAAATTAAATATTTAATCTTTAACATTCAAGCATCATTCACTTTCTGATGAGTTTATAAAGGAAAAATATACGTTTGCAACACCTACACTTGAAGAGTGATTTTTTTATGTTTTAAAACGATGGCAATGTTTCACACAAACACAAAAACACGTACGATTAGAATATTACAAATCTCAATGTGTTTAATTTTTGTTAGTGGTAACTTTTTATTCCTCCTTTTTTGTCATATTTTATATTGGTCTTCTCTTTTACATTTGTGCTTTTTTAATTAATGTTAATGTTAAATTAATCTAATGCAAGTATAATCCACCACAGGCTTACACCAGTGATGATAAAATGTACATGAAGAGATTTTCATTTATAAAATAAGAGTAAAAGAATAAACAACTTTTTATATTGAGTTGTTTTCATAATGTAATTCATATTTAGGAAATATGTGAATTAAATAATCATTTAGAATAAACTTTCTTAAATAAAATGTATAAGATTTACCACCATATCAGAACCATATTTACATTATTGAGGAATCGTTATAAATACACAAGTAAAAGCGACACATTAAAGTTGTGTGATAACTACAAATTCAAGTAAAGTAGTTGAACTAGCAATAGTTTTATTGTCTTAAAATGTTCCTATGTAATACAGTAATTCCTGTTCGCTGAATCCAATAAATGATAACAATTTTTCTCCATCAAGTGCAGATTTCTAAAAAAGTGTCATATGTACTTTCACCCAAGTGACGCATTTCCAATGAAATCAAGTCACATTTTGCTACGCATAAATGTTGACAACCAGAGTCTGTAGATTTCTCTAGACCAATTGCAAAACGAGAATATGATCTATTATTATAGTACCCATGAGAAACACACAGCTAGTATATAAACGATTAACAGGCACCTGATGTGTCATTTCTGAATAGTTTTTTGGTTGTTTTTTTCAATTTCGCGAAAAGCTACTCGAGAGCTATCTGCGCTAACCGTCCCTAATTTAGCAGTGTAAGAATGGAGAGAAGGCTGCTAGTCATCTCCACCCACCGCCAACTCATGGGCTCCTCTTTTTACCAATGAATAGTGAGATTGATAGTCACATTATAACGCCCCCACGGCTGAAAGAGCAAGCATGTTTGGTGCAACAGGGATTCGAACCCGCGAACGTTAGGTTACGAGTCGAGCACCTTAACCCACCTGGCCTTTCTGGGTAGTATCTGATTGTGCGTACACTTTGAAACTTTTTTTTTCCTTTCAGTATTATTTGTTAGTCGTTATGGCAACAAAAGGTCATGTAAATGACCCAAATATATTCTGTTACATTTGTAGTAAGTTTGTTGTAAAGACAAAACATTAAAAGATTTCTCAAAAACATGCAAGGTTGCAATACTCGGAAAAAAAGGAAATTTCTTATTCCATCTTCATTTTGTTATAAGACCTGTTACTAAAACCTGATGTAACTGTATCTACTTCAACAGACACTGTTGATACAGTATTATCTGATTCTGAATCTGATGTCAATAGAAATTATAATAAGGAGTGTTTTCAACCTGAAACATCTGGTGAACCACATCTTTTCACACAAGATTAAACAATTGATTTGGTGATAGATTTGAACCTTTTAAAAGATTCTCCAGGGACTATGGGTTATAGTTTTCAGGCTAAGAGCTTACTTCCTCTAGGAACATCACATTACTGGTACAAATATAAGGAAAAAGATTTTATACTTTCTTTCGCATGGAGGTTCTCTGGTTTATTGCAATTATACTGCACAATTAATACCAACACTAGGAGCTGCAATAAATGAGCAGAATGAATGGTGATTCTTCACTGATTCCTCCAAAAGAAGTCTGAAAGGTGTTCTACACAATAGTAACATATATGTATCTGTTCGTACTGGTCATTTTGTTCATACGAAAATCTCAAACTTCTTCTCAATAAGGTCAATTACAAAGAAAATCATTGGCTACTTTATGGATATTTAAAAGTTGTTTGTATGCTGTGAGGTTGACAATCGAAATATGCATAATTTCATATATTTTGAAAAAATCAAACAACAAAGCATGAAAGTTTCAGCTAACATAACATAGCCCAACCTGACATGCTCTCATGCTTTATCTGTGAATGGGACAACAACGTACGTATTAAAGATTGTATAAAGAAACAATGGCCACCCAATAACAGCATGACACAAGGTTGATAAATAAAAGATAGACCACAACACGTAGTTTTAAGAATAAAAGTCGAGTATTTCACATAAACATATCAAGATGAATGATGATTCATATTCGTTTCTCATCAATGTTCTTCTCTTTTCTTCAGTTTCTTTATGTTGCTCTTGAAAAAACATAATAACAAAAAGTGTTCATCGTGATAAAGGAAATAATAATTGGACCGAAGTAAGAGTTTGTTTTCATCCTGTTTTTTAACAATTTTCACGTCATAGAAAAAATGAAAATTAATTTCAAAGTCTGCGTATCTGAATTATGGAAATTATTTATTTAAAAAGGGCTGGGGTGGGTTGAGAAATTTTTTTATGTAGGAGAGGAAACAACGTTTCAACCTTCTTCGGTCATCGTCAGGTTCACAAAGAATATAGGTATAAAGGTGTTCCTTTACAAACCAAATTTTGGGCTTGAGTTGTTGAATAAGTAACAATTCTTTAATTTTGCGCGTGTTTATGTTTGTTTATTATTTAGTATTCGCGTGTTTTCTACGGTTATGTTGTGTTTATTTGAGTTTCAGTGTTCGAAAACGTGATAAGGTGACTTTTTGTGTTCTTTGAATCTGGTTTCCATTTTTTACTTGTTTTTCCAATATAGAAGACGTGGCGTTGTCACATTGTATTTTATAAATAATGTTGGAGTGGTGTTTGTCAAAAAATATATATTCAAACATCTGAACACGCTCTCTACATTCCTACACTCAGTAAAACAACCCCCTTAAACATGTGGTCAGCTATCGGTCAGATACCTCTTTCTTTCTTTGTGGATCTGACGATGACCGAAGAAGGTCGAAATGTTGTTCGCTCCTCTACATAAAAAAAATTTCTCAACCCAAACCAGCCATTTCTACATAAATATTTTTCTCTAGGAGTGGGTTTTCTTGTCATCAATGATTATGGAAAATCTGTTTTCAAAAGCAAAATAACTTATATCTCGTTTAAATGTCATACATGTCAGGTTTATGTACTATTGTAAAAACCATTTGGAACATTATTCAAAACTCCATATGCAGTGATACAATTGGACTACACACTCACGTGATATCAAGAGATCAATTTTAATAATTAATTAGCTAATTCTCAAAGTTAGTTTATGGCTTATAAAGTAGGGTTGGCTGCAGTCCAAGCTTTATTTCATAATACAGTTTTTTATTACACACTAAGACATCTACCCACCTATTTTTATTTTAACAAATCAAATCGTTGGTCGTAAGATAAAAGATAAAAAATCTCATTTCTCGACAGGAACCTGGCGAAAAAAAATATTTCTTTGTCTTCTTTTATAGTGTGTGACTTGCAATAGATGGCGCTATAAAGAAGAAAATTCTTGGTGAAAAACCTTCTTTTTCCAAATGAAATTATGGTTTAAGAAAATTTTAAAACACGTAACTTAAGTTTATAGATTTCTTCGTTTTTGGAAATTCCATTTCCAACATATGATGTTTTTTACCTATTTTAATCGTTTACTTTTCAATAATTAAATAAAATAATGTCAAACAACGAACAATCAGTGATGTCGAGAAACCCACTTGTTGAGAAATTTATATGCAAAAATGGCTCGTTTGGGTTGAGAAAATATTTTACATAGTAAAAAATGTATGACATTTTATTTTCCAGTTTAATAAGGTTTATTGAAACTGTTGAAAGTCATATAGTTTTATTATATGCATTTAATTCGGATCTAATCAACCAATGGGGATCAGAATTTGATAATTAATAAAGTGATTAATATAACTAATTGAGAATAAGATTGATACTTATTACAAGCCGTAATATTGAAAATATCACACAAGATCTTTGTTATTCTAAAACCAAGATATAAGGCTAATAATACTTATAAAAAGTGAATAAAATTAAAATTTAATGAACATTATAACACACATTTATACTTCCCATGAGACATTAGTGTTAGACTTTTTACATTGTTTACCTTTATATTTTTTATTTAGTTCTTTAGAAATTTTCAATAAGCAGAATAATTTATAATAATAGTATTAACACTACACAATACATATGTGATATCCATTGGTGAATACGTGTTTCTTTTCAGACCGGTTTATATACAATAAACATAATTTGTGGAATACTATTTACGTAAGCCAATTATTACAACATACATTATAAATATTATAAATTAAATATATTAAAGACATCATAATGAGTAAAGGTAGTGAAACTAACCTTAAAAGAACATCAGAGCATACTTTACGAAGCACGTACCAATGACTTGGAAACAAGATAGTAAGGTATATTAAACATTTGCAATGATTTCAGATCTGTTTATATAATCTTTAAACAACTGTTAACTGAAACTCTCACTTGCATAAAAATCGTATATAATGAGAACATTACTTGTTAATTATAGATGCTATACCAACTGGAAAAAAAATTGTTATAAAATAAGTTCCTGTCAATAAAGCGTTCGAAAAGTTTATTTATATTCAGTTGTGTGAGATATTTTTTATTATAGCAAAGCCACATCGGGCTATCTTTTGAGTCCACCGTATATTCAAATGTCTCTACTGTAAAATATAGAACATTAAGTAAATAACAAGTAATTACTGGACGAACAGTATAATATATAATTTTAACTAAAATGTAATCTTTTCACTTAAAGTAGGTTAACCTAAACTGAAAAGGAAAGTTTCACATAACATAATGTAATTGTACCTAACCTAAAATCAATAAGAAAGTTTCAGTATGATAGATAAATAAATAATAATAAAGTGATATAATAGAAAACAAATAAAAGTTTTTACATAAAATAATTCAGATTGTGATGAAGAGAAACAAAAACTCTGTAATTTACTTTAGAATGAACTGACGATATAAACACCATTATGATTATTTGGCATGATGTCGGACTTTTAAAGTACATCAGTATCAAAAAGAAATTTAAAAAATTTCCAAACAAATTATGGCGTTGATTTATATTCGTTTCTCAATAAATCTGAAGAAAAAAATAATTATAGAGTACGAGGTTTCATTAATTAAAAACCAATGAGTTGGAAGCTACATCATAGCAGTTTTGAAACTCACAGCTATGGTCTTAAGTGTGATTGTGTCATATCACCACATTATAGAAATAATAATAGTAGAAGAATACTTTTAACATGACCAACTAAATAATAGCTGATATCAGCGTATTTTACCAAATCGCAGTCCAATGAACATAAGGACAGTGGTAAGTGTTTATAGTTTATTCTACAAGATAATTATCGGTTAAACTGCAACACAACTCACAAACAATTAGTTATATTTGTTCCATTCATTTCACTATGAGAAGTGGCAGTCCTCTACGTAGAGTGATGCCAGATAATTAGACTAAAATTAATTTCTGATAATAAGATAACAAATATCATTATGGGAGATATTTTTTGAAATAAAAATCCATAAAAAAAAGCGTTCAGAAAAAATTTCAAATTTAATATAACAGAATTCCCAGTAAAACAACACTGTGATAAATGTTCTTATCATATAAAAGAACAAAGAGAAGGAATTATGTTGAATTTCCTGCCAAGCTTTTCGAATGGTATCTATCAAAACACCTGTAAAATAATGTTTATTTTGTCTAAATTCACGAAATTAATCAATGATTTGTAATTTTAATTACATTTATTAATACAATATTAGCTAAACGATTTAGACTAAGGATGAAAAACTGTATTTAATTTATATTTAAACTAATCTACCATATCATTTTTTGATACATCTCGTTGATTCTTATAAATGATTTCAAACATATTACGTTTGTGGTAATAACTGTACATGATAAACAACACAATGTCCTTACATGTATCCAATCTTTGTTATAATATTGCTTACGTTTTCCTGAATCAGGACTGGAAATATATTCTTATGAAACTACCCTAACTAAGCTTATGATTCTGTATCGATTTTGTTACTGGTACAGAAGAATCACACAGACAAAGAAATTCAAGAAATATTTCTTTTAAATATGATTTACACTTCATTTTCTGTTCTAAAAAATCAAACCTAGTTTTAATTCAAATTGTGTTTTTTTATTTTACAGTTTCGTTTACAGTAATTTCAATAAGAATTTTTTTCGAATCACATAATTTTCTGGTTTTTCATTGAATGAAGAAAAGTTTTCAGGACATGAATTTTACAGACGAGAATCCGGATTCTAAGAAAGTGCAAAATTGTAAAAAAAATCAATTTTAATATAAATTGAATTGGTATCACATAAAGTGTCATGATGGTGTAAGTAAGTTATTATATAATTAATTTTAATTTTTATTAAGGGACTGTGGTATTTCATCTTTTAAGAAAACTATAAACTATATCCTACATGTATTTAATAAATTTTGTAATTGGTTTCAACAAACTCTGACTTATATATATATATATAAAACCTTTCTACTTTAAAAGTTTAATTTTCAATAAAAGTATGTATAAAATGTATATATAAATACCAGTTGGATCTTGTGTAACACGTGGCTTATCGTAAACTCTGTCTCCTTTATAAATCTTTACATAGTTATCGATGACTTTAGTGACTTTAATCGCTAATATATGGTGTAAGTTCTACGCGATAAACAAAGTTAAGATAGCCCTCTGTGTAGCTTTGTATTAAGAAAATAACATTACCCAAGGCCCTTGTGTTTTAATTTCATACTTAACACGTTCATTAATGTGTATAAATTTTACACATTACTTAGAAAACCAATTACTTATATTAACCATCCGAAAGCGGCGAATTCTTTAAATATTCAACAATTTTAAAACAGTAAAGTTAACAAAGAAGCTTGTTGCAATCATTAGCATACCAGCAACGATAAGGTGTGATATTTATTAAAATACCAGACTATACATTCTTAAATCATGTGAGATAATATTCACATTAAAAAATAAAACATTTTTGAGTCAGTTATTTTAAAAACTTTATTACGTGACATGAAGTATCATCGTGAAAGATATGTTACATAAGAATATCTTAATGTGTCTAATGTACGAAAATGTGAAACACTGCTGTCAGTCAGCTGCTAGTAATCAAACCATAAATTATATTATTATTGGTCTGTGAACTTACACTTTACTTCCCTAGAGATATATTCAGTTATATTTCATCATTATTAGGAACCATAATTCTTTAAGAACGTTTAATTTTAAACGTCAGGCATTAAAATATGAAACTGTTTACAAAACTACTCAGTGGGCTGTCTCTGCCTGTCCACAACGATTATCAAAACCCTGTTTCCACTGGAGTGAGTGAGTCCACAGACATCCCGCTGTGCCACTTGGGGATAAATGTTGGTCAATCAGTAAGTTTCTAACAAAAAATTATAAACTGTTTAATCATTTTACTTCCTCTCAATTTTGTATTCCTGAATTAGTTTGTTTCTTCTTTTTTAATTTCACAGAGGGTTAAACTAGGGCTATCTGCGCTTTCCGTTTCTAATTTATCAGTGTAGAGCAACTATTGGGCTCGTGCAGACTAAGTAAACAAAAGCAAAACTGAAACTTGTAATAAAATATCTATCAAAATTTAACTTTGTTTCAAAATTATGACCATTTAAATAATCTACTCTCTCATTGTGGAAAGTTTGTATGTAAAAAAGTTGTTTTTTTTACACAGGCAGACGTATACTCAAACACACAAATATATTAACTGATTTATCGCATAACATTTTCCCCTTAAAGCTTTTAACTTTCATTGAGAGTTATTTTTAAATAGATTAGTTTAAATATAAATTAAGTAAAATTATTCATTTCCGTATAAGGTGAGAACATTTGTTACAGTGATGTTTTTACTGGAATTCTGTTATACTAAATTTGAATACCCTTTTAATAATAATGTTGTGAATTTATATTTCACTAACACTATTCTATAATGAGATCAGGTCTCTTATCATAGGAAATTAATTTTAATTTAATTATCTCACATTATTTTACGTTTAGGACTGCTATTTCTCATACTGAAATGATACCATACAACATATACAACTATTTGTTTTCGGTGAGTTATTTTGCAGTTTGGTCAATAATTAACAGATAGAATAAACTGTAAAACACTCACCACTGTCCTAATGTTCATTAGACTACAATAAGGTAAAAGATGTTGATATCGGTTGTATGTTAGTTGATTATATCAAGCTCCGTATTTATATAGTGGGGTGATATGACGCAATCATACTTTAGGCTTTATGTGTGATAAACAAAAGAACTATGACGCAAATTGATATTTATTTGTTTTTTTAATTAATAACGAAAGACGTACTTTATATTTGACTTTTACCCAGATGGATTATTAAACAAAGATAAATCAGTTCGTGGAACAGTAAATTACATTTTTACACCTTTATCATTACATTAAGAACATGTTTCAGGTCGTATTTGTTATATTATGTGGAAATATTTGTTAATTGTAAGGTAAGAAAAAATGTCAAGGCTCAGTAAACATCAGTGAACTACCGGTTTAGTAACATTTTTTTATTTGAAAAAAAAGTCTCGAAAACGTGATGAAAGACTGGAAATCTATAGATAAGTTACATTTCTCTCTCGCTTATTTCCTCTTAATAGCATCTTAAATTCTCCATTTACAAGACATTGTTATGTATTTTTGCCTCCATAAAAATATTTCTTGATGTATTATGCTTCCAACATTTTATAACCTGAACATCACTGTAACGGTATTTTCATCCTGTGTAGTACACGTAGACGTTCAATCAAAATTATTATAATAATGGCTCCAAGAAGACGGTAAAATATCGGGAATACCATTTATAAAATTTTCTTTTAATGTTTATAAATATGAATGTTAAAGAACACCGTATCTATATATAGTTAGTAATTGTTAACTGTTGTTTGTCAAAAATATTCCTGAGTTAGTGAAGACAAAAAGTGACCTTCTATAAAGTCACCTAGCACAAAATGTAGTTATTTGTTTTAGAATAAGTATCAGGTACCGTTCACTGGTGTGGTCATTCTCATCTACTCATGTTTTAACGGTAAAGAATTTTTTAGTGTTTAAATAAAAATTGTACAACTTAACAATACATTTAACCTTTGGTTTTAATAATGGCTAGTTATGAGTATGAATATCAAATTGTGATATAGACAGAATGTTTGCGTGTGAAAATCATTCAGTATGACTAGACACATTATTTACGCATGTACATAAATCCGTATCAACAGACAGATTATTTAAGTGTGCATATCAAATCGTGTTAGTAGATAAATTATTTACGTGTGAATTTCAATAAACAAATTGTTTGGTTATTGCTAAAGAGTAAAAAAACAGTCAACACAAAATAAACAACAAATAAGTTTGGGATATGATATGATATGCCAAACATTTTCAAAATATTGGAAATGTCTGGAGAAATAACAATCAAAGATATATACATGTGGCCCCAAGTGGCCCAGTGGTATGTCTGCGGACTTACAACGCTAAAAATTTTCGAGACCCGTGCTGGGCAGAGCACAAATAGCACATTGTGTAGCTTTCTGTACTTATGTTGAATACCAAAATTCCAAAAATAAAACAGTTTTTCCCCTTACAAATAAATATTATTTACGTAATATATTAGTTCGGTAATCACTTTTAAAGCTTTGAAATAAGATGTTCCTGTGATATAAGAATGCTATTCATTTCTGTATATGTAGCAAAATGTCTTTTCTTCAAATATCTTACAATACAAATTATTGAACATTTTTGGTTCAGTTATTAAAATAACAGCAGGTGATGACCAATAGTCATTGTTTTATTAACGGTATCGAACTAAAATCTTCGAATAATTAATTTGTGTGTGTTTTTCTTATAACAAACCCACATCGAACTGTCGCTTCAGCCCACCGAAAGGAATAGAACCCCTGATTTTAGCGTTGTAAATCCGGAGACATATCGCTGTACTAACGTAGAACGAATAATAAAACCATATAGATTTGTTGTATTTTATCCCCGTATACTGATTAAATCTTTTTGTACAATATTTAACACATTGTTATAAATATGGTTTCTAAAATGCTGTTAAACATAATTAGTAAGTAGTGATTTCAAGCTACACTGGTTGACTGAAAACGCATCAAAGAAGTTCGTTATATCAGTGCTACAAGTTGTTTTTTCTCAAGTATTCAAAATTATAAAAATATCATATCCCATTTTGTGAAGAATAGATTTGAATCAATTGCGTTAAACAAAACAGAGAACTACACCAAGCAATGCATGACTTCAACTGATGTTTGTTCAGCTCCTAACACAACAATCGTTGTACAGCTGTGAGGAAAGGTCTCATTATATCAAAATCATACATTTGTCATGTATTTTAAGATATAGATCCGTTAAGTTTTCTCTTTGCTTCTTCACAACTGCATACGGAATTATCTCTAAATCCAGTTTATTATAATTTATTGTAAATATATACATGTGTTCGAATTCCGGTCGCACCAAACATGCTCGCCCTTTCAGTCGTACTTTAATATGTGATATTAAATTACTATTAGTTTGTAAAAGAGTAGCCAAAGAGTTGGCATTGGGTGGTGATGACCAGCTGTCTTCCTTCTTGTCTTATACCGCTAAAATAGGGACGGCTGGCGCAGATAGCCTTCGTGTAGTTTTGCGCGAAAATTAAAAACATACAAACAACTGTAAATATATATATATTTTATCGGCACAGTATAATTATTTAATATTAATCAAGTTATTCTTTTTATTGGTTAAAGAAAGAATTAAAACAAATTGCCATCATAATGTTGTAGTTATTCCAAATATCTATATGTACAAACTATACCTAAAATATATCATCAGTCCTGTGTAGAACTTTGTCTTACACTAATAAATTAGGGATGGCTAGCACTGATAGCCCTCGAGTAGCTTTGTGAGAAATTCAAAAAACAAACAAACAAAAAACAAGCAGTGTAAGACTAGAGGGAAGGCAGCTAGTCATCACCACCCCACCGCCAACTCTTAGACCACTCTTTTACCAACGAATAGTGGAATGATCATC
Source organism: Tachypleus tridentatus (assembly GCF_004210375.1). Lineage (NCBI taxonomy): Eukaryota > Metazoa > Arthropoda > Merostomata > Xiphosura > Limulidae > Tachypleus > Tachypleus tridentatus. The sequence goes on from NC_134830.1 coordinate 155,134,416, forward strand.
ACATTATAACACTTCAATGGTTGAAAGGGCGAACATGTTTCGTGGGATGGTGATTCGAACCCGAAAATCATGAGAAAGGACTGCGTTATAAACAGCAAATCCAAACCTCTTACTAATTGTATAATTTATTTTAACATAAAAAAGAAGCCGAAACAAAAAATAAATTAATCGCATTTTGATTCATTTGTTTTTAAGTTAAAATTAGTTATTTATTTATTATATATCATAAAACCAATTCCCTTAAGGAATATACTCCTATTTATTTAGAGCTAATTGTAAAGTAGAAGTTACAATATTTCATTTTTACCGTTTTATTAAACCTGAGAATTACTTATGCTGCACAAATGCAATAGTTTTCTTTCTTCTCCTAACGAGTTATCGGTGATTTTAGGGACTTAAAACGCTAATAACAGATGTTGGGTTATATATGGTGGATAAATTGCAAATCGCCCACTGTGTAGCTTTGCACTAAGAAAACACGTGAACTGAGACCTCCATGTTTCTCATTGCATACTTAACATTTTGTTTAGTGTGTATCAATTTTAAGTTCTTATACATTACGCATACCCACAATAAGTATCAAATTCCGGTTTCTACTGGTGTGAAACCGCAGACAAACCGCTTTAACAAGTGGGGGTAAATGTCGGTCAGTCAATATGTTTCTGTCCAAAAAATTATGAACTGCTTCATCACTTTACCTCCTTTAAAGTTTGTATTACTGAATTGGTTTGTTTCTTGTTTTTAATTTCACAAATAGCTACACGAGGGCTATCTGCGCTACCCAACCCTAATTTATCAATTTATGAAAGCTAGTCACCACTACCAACCGCCAACTGTTAGGCTACTTTTAAACAAACGAATTGTGGGATTGACAGTAACATTATAACGCCACCACGGTTGAAAGGGCGAGAATAAATAGGCGTGACGGGATTCGAACCCGTGACTTTCAGATCACGTGTCGAGCATCTTAACAATCTGGCCATGACATGCAATTAACATTAGTGTGTGTGTGTGTGTGTGTTTTATAGCAAAGCCACATCGAGCTATCTGTTGAGTCCACCGAGGGGAATTGAAACGCTGATTTCAGCGTTGTAAATCCATAGACTTACCGCTGTACCAGCTGTGGGACATCAACATTACTAAAAACAGGTTCAAGTTTGTTTCTTCAGATTGCTTGTCGAGCAGCGTGGCTGGAAGGTTAAATTATTTACACTTCTTACGAGAAAAGTGGAACTTTGCAATATTTTCATATTTAAAGTTTCAAATACTCAATAATACTCACCTCAGTTAGCTGTCACGAATTATCCTCTGCCATTACCATTTCCTCTGCCATTACTATTTCCTCCGCCTAAATGTAGACCGTCGTTCCCGTTTGGGAATCTACCCAATCCTCTTCCGTTTCCCAATCCACTGTCGTAACGTCCACCGCTTTTTTAAGTCAAACTTGGGATGAAGTTACATGTCTAAGTCTCTGATGGCGTCTCTTCCCAACCCTTTTTTGTTGCCTTTTCCATTTCCATTATGTCTTCCAAAACCTGGATCGACGTCAAAGCCAGGTAGGTCAATAACTCTCCTTTTACTCCCTCTGTTTCTAGGACCACCGTAACCATCGTAGATGTTCCGGATGTTTTTGTTATTTCCATTTTTAGCGAAACTTCCTACAGTGAAGACCGTAGTCATCAAAAGCAGAACGGAAATCTGTAATAGAAATAAATATCAAAATCATATCTTTTATAAAACTATGACCATTAAAAAACAAACAACCTACTCGTTTGGTCCTTGAGGAAATTGTGTAGAACAAAGTTATTTTACAAAGAGAAACAAACACAGAAACACCCACAAACAATTACAATATAAATTAGCCTATCGTATAACATTTTTCCCGTAAAGCTTTAAGATTTTATTGTGAAATTTTCTTACATAGAACAGATTAATATAAAATAAATGACAATATTCTTCTTTTGTTTAAATCATTTAGCCTAATTTGTATTAATAATTGTAATTGAAATTACAAATGTTGATTAACTTAATGAATCTAATCAACATTAGTGTTATCTTACTGGTGTTGTGACAGATACCACTCGAGTAGCCTGGTGGAAAATTCAACATAATTACTCCTGTTTGTTGTTTTATATGATGAGAACATTTATCACAGTGCTGTTTTACTGGGAATTCTTTTATACTAAAATTTAATAACTTTCAAAGAATATTGTTATCAAATTTATATTTCACTAACAATATCCTACAATGAGATCAGGTCTCGTATCATGAGAATTTAAATTTTGTCAAATTATCTCACATTATTCTACGTAGAGGACTGCCACTTCTGATATTGAAATTATACCGTGCAACAAATACAGCTATTTGTCTCTGATGAGTTGTGTTGACGTTTGGCAAATAATTAACTTATAGAATAAACTGTAGAACACTTACCACTGTCTTCATGTTCGTTGTGCTGCGATAAGGTAAAAGACGTTGATATCAGCTGACTTACTAGTTGATTATGTAAAAAGTTTACGTATTTATATAGTGAAGTGTTATGACATAATCACACTGAAGGCTCTACAACTAAGTTACAAAACAACTAATACACAAATTGCTACTTATTAGTTTTTAATTAATAACAAGAGACGTACCTAATATTTGGATTTTTCTCAGATGCATTTGCAAACGAAGATAGATCAAAGCTATAAAATGTTTGAGAAAATTTAGTAATTTTCTATTTCATACTGACGTACACTGAATGTTTGACATCATTCCAACTAATCAAGATGTTGCTTCAACTTTTAATAAATTTATTATTATATTACTAAGAAGTTTCAGTTCGCACTGAAAACTTATCATTTTATGAAAAAGAACCGTTGATTATATTATGTGGAAATATTTGTTGATTGTAAAGTAAGAAACAATTGGTTAATGTTCTTGAATTATGATTCAGGAATATTTTTCAAACTTCACTAAAAATCTCAAGGTTCAGTAAACATCAGTTAATTACTGGTTTAGAAGCTTTTTTCTCTGAAACAACGTCTTGAAAATCTTTTATTTTTCTCTTAATCCTTTAGTAAAACATTTCCAAATTGACTAAACTGTTCACCGAGAATTTCAATATTGAGTTCATCAGTACTTATGTAAGAAGATTGGAGAAAAAAAAACACAGACATACAAAGTAATTGTTGCTTTGTATCAAAAGACTGGAAATCCATAGATAAGTTACATTTCTCTCTCGCAGTTTCCTTTTAATTACATTTTAAGTTCTCCATTTACAAAACTTTGTTACGTATTACCGCTAGCACAGAAATAATCATTGACTGATCCTGTTAATAACAGTTTTCTACCAGAACTTTACAATAACGCTATCTGCATCCTGTATTCTACATGGAGACCTTTGACAGACGTAATCATATACTAACTTCACGAAAACGATAAAACTTCAGTAAGATTATTTGCCAAATGTACTTTTTTGTTCAGAAAACTCTCTATATAAACGTTCAGAAACACCGTATCCCTGTGTGTTTATTAATTAATAGTCAAATTTATTTCTATATAAATATAAATTCATATCTATATGTATGCAAGATATTTTATAACAGTCTTGCGTAAAACTTTTAGTTTGTCTTTCAACGTATTTCTTTCTTGACGAGTTGACCGATCTTGACCCAACCTGGAATGCCAATTTTATAGTCCGAAATAAAATTCATATGAAATTTTCCAAAACGTAAGAAATACGTAAAATTATTTTTATATATTAATTCTTATGTCGTTTCTGCAGAATCTTTCGTAAATATTTAAATTTGAGCAAAGGTCCCATCACAAAAATATTCCACAAACCAAAGAATGTAAGTAAATATTTTAGCATTCTAATGTGTTTTCCTGTTCCCCGCTGTACAGCGGTATGTCTCTGGATTTACAACGTTACAATCAGGTGTTCGATTTCCTTCAGTGGGCTGAGCAGAGAGCCCTATGTGACTTTGGTTTTAGAAAATACAAACACACAACTTTTTTTCCAAAATATACAATAATACAATACGCAGCTATAGCGTGTAGAACAAATGTATCATTTCTGCTCTTTAAATTTCCCACCCTCTTCTGTTCCATACGTTTAACTACCATTTCTACTAATTTTGAAATAAGTACTTAAGCCTGGACATTTCTTACATATTGAAGTGGAATATAAAAGAAACGAACCAAGATTATTATCAAATTAAATGTATTAAATGCGCCAAATTTAAACAGTACAAATCTCGACCACATCTCTAGAGCAATGATGGCTGTTTTGAGCATCAACTGGCACAATGCTTCATCATTTCTGCCAAGTTTCTCGTTTAGATTTCTACATCTCCTCACTTCTGATCGACTTCCCCTGTCTTGCGATAGTTTTCTTAAGAATGAATACTAATGAAGCAAAAGTGATAATGCAATTTGACGTTCAAAGAATGTGTAAATTTGGACATCTACTTTAAATATGTCTGTAAAAGTTATTTATTTTTTTGTATGCACGAAAACAATAATACTTCTATTAACACGAAAGTGTGCCGTTTAAGCAAACCACAGTAATAATAAATTAGCAAAGAAAGATTTTAAATATAATGAAGTCATTTGTTCTAAGGTAACGTACTGCATGTTTCCACTAAACATTGATGTGTCTGAACAAGTTAGACAAATGTTTTGTGAAACATGTAGTATGTTCTCTCAGAACAAATTACACCTTTATGCTTAGAAATATTTTTTTTTCTTAAATTGTTATTGATATTAAAATAATGTGACTGCTTCCTCACTCATGTAAAAGACAGAGCCGTAACTATAATTTATTCCACGTTCAACTTAATTTGTGCTTTCAGCACTTAACACGTAACTTTTAAAGTATTATACTTGAAATGTAAACAGTGTTTTACAGAATCTTTTGTCTCTCATCACATAGATCAATTCACGCGACTTGTATTGAACGACAATCGAATTCAGTGATGACAAAGATAAGAGTGGAAAGTTTCTTTTTAAACACCTTTCCTTTCTAGCCGTAATAGAATGAATTCAAAATTGGCGGTTAAAATTTTAGGTACACTTGTAACATTGACAATAAATAATTCTAAAGAATATATTCATTCATCAATTAGCCTGGCTACGTTGATCGTTCAGTTTAGGGCATAAAGGTATAGCTACCAGTTTGGCCTGCAATTTTAATTTCATTCCTTTAAGTCACACATTTAATTCTTCCTTTTCGCCGCACATCACTTTCACATTTAATTTGATTAGACTTTTTATCAATACACGTTAGCAAATCCCATCAAATAAGAAATGTATAAGATCACAGCCGTATTATTCAAAACAAAGCTTTACAGATACGTTTTCTTCTCTAAACAGTGTTATTAGCTTATTTATAGTAACGCCATGGAGTGTAGACTAACAAATTTTTGTCATTTACACTATGAAATCGACATAGCTCTATCAAACATCATCAGTTATACTGATGCTTCATTCAACATCACCTGATGCTGTACGTTCTTTGATTAGGATAATTTTAAATAAATATAGTAAAATTGTCCAGAAAAGTTGGCAATAAATAATCAATAACAACCGTCGACTCTTGTGATTGTTTTGATAATTTGAGCTTGAAACAGCTAATATAGTTTGCTTGGTCTAACAAATATTTTTCTATCTGCTCGTCCTTTCATCACATGGGTTTGTTTCTCTAAATCAACATTAATTAATCCTAATGACGATGAACTAAAAACGGTGCACTTTTATTGGTAGGTGAAGCTGAATATTAAAAATGTAAGACCGATAACTCACGTGACGTTTTACGTAGGCATGTGAAACATTTTCGTCAAGTTTAAGCGCTTTTAGTGGAATAACTTCGCAAATGTCGCTTATATTTACATCAGATTAGGTTTGTAAATGTGGGTAAAAAAGATCCATCTGTGTACCAAATTTTAACAAAAATTTTATGAAAGTTAAATATTGTTTCCTATCAAATAAAGTTTCAACACTATCGCTGCGAATGAAGATAAAAAAGGAAGAAATACAATTAAGGTTTTCCACGTTATATATCACGAGTTTCATAATAGATTGCCTTATAATTTGGTATGGGAAGTAAAATTTCAATAACTATAAACACGGGATAGTTTGGGTTACCAGAGTGTGAAAGACAGAAGATAGAAAATCATTAAACTATTACTCCTCTTAACTCTCCAGTCGGATCGTCACCTTGTCGTGGTGAGAAAGTATGCGCGTGACAATGATCCTGAGAGCGATGTCGTCGGGAGGCTTACGTTCCTGGTAGTGTCATCCATGTTGGCAAGATCGAGAGTGAGTTCCTGAGAAAAAATGACCCAACCCCAAGACCCCACCCTGGACTCCTCAACGGCAGGATGGACGGACGAGGGCTGCAGCAGTTCTTCAAGTTCTAATCGTCTTGGTTTTCTTGCCATTGGACTCAACTTGTTGATTGTTAAGCATCGTGTGTCTGCTGGTGTGTAACGTCATTCAGTCGTTAAGTCAACTCACGCACTTACGTCTTCCAAGTTTAAAAAAGTTTCCAACATTTTGAAAAGAAGCGAGAAAAGATAAAACAACGCCAACTACTACTGAAACCTCTCCTTCCCCTAAACTGACCTGCCATTACAGCCAGAAGGCCTGTGCATCAAGGATTGGGTTCATTAGCTATCTCCGGACCCATGTATGATCTTAGAGAGCCATCATCCTCCACCTTGAAGGATCGCCACGACTCCTGTTAATAACTCTATATGTCCTACAGCAGGTTGTTTTGGCTGTAAAACTAAAAAACGTGTATCTTAATCTACGTTTCTTATATAATAGTATAATATCTCTGAACTTTCTGTATTGGGATGAAATGTATCTTGACATTTTTACTCGTAAAAAATTCGACTGTTTCTGAACTGCAGTGTACGGTATCTAAGCGTACTATAACGACATATGAGATGACTAGACTTTAATTTCCATACTGGGATATAATGAAACAAAGATTGTATTCTACAATATAATCTCTCTGAACTTTCTTTAGTACGAAAAAAATAATTTATCTTTCTAAATTTTAACACAAGTTAAAAGTTCCATAAACATGACTGTTTCATTCTCAAGACACCGATTAACAAAATAAATTTTACCTCTCCCAAGACAAACAAAAACGTTTCGCTAAACCTCTCACTGATATCTTAGATTTTCAGAGACATCAACTATTGTGATGGTCAGGTAGAAACATACTGATAACACTGTTTGTTAGAGGGAAGTAAGTATGAATTAATGATTCTTTGTTTGTTTTGAATTTCGCCCAAAGTTACACGAGGACTATCTGCACTAGCCGTCTCTAATTTTGCTGTGTAAGACTGAAGGGAATGAAATTAGTCATCACAACCCAACGCTAATTTTTAGGCTACTCTTTTACCAACGAATAGTGGAACTGGCCGAAACGTTATAGCACCCTTACAGTTGAAAGGACGAGCAGGTTTGGTGTGATGGGGATCCGAACCCGTGACCCTCGGGTTATGAATGAATTAATGAATGTTTTTATTATGGAAATGCATAGCAATTTTAATATAAAGTTTGATTTTTCTTGTTATAAAACAAAACGACACAAACAAACGTAACTATGTTTTATATATATCATGTAATTCGTTTACTTTGTTTTTTACATTGCCATACGTCAGTAACTGAACATTCCCGTCACACGAAACATGTTCGCCTTTTCAACTTGGGAACGTTACAATGTGACGGCCAATCCCACTATTTTTAAGTAAAAGTGTAGCCCAAGTGTAGACGTTGGATGGTGATGGCTAACTGTCTTTCATCTAGTCTTAGCGCAAAATTAGGGATGGCTAGCTCAGATTGTTCTCGTGTAGCTGACCGCAAAATTCGAAACAAACCAAAACAGAACTTAACATTGTATTTACTTGGCTAAGATTACCAATGATTCGATAATTTGCAAATATTGGTCAACAAACACGGGAAAATTCTTTCATGACATTTACTCAATCTTGAGGGAAACATATTTCAGATTATTAATATGTAATTCAAATAATGTGGTCCTAAAATCATTGAATAACAACAAGTCAAAATATTACTTCATTACAAACGACATGTATTTTCAATAACAGAATCAACATTTGATACACTTAATTTTGAGCTTTAAATTAATATCTTCAAGAAATTAATCAGTATGTTCCCAAATTTTAAAATAAATGTAGGTATATCATTTATTCTTTATTGCGAAATACCTTTAGCAACAAAATTATTAAAGATGTTAACTTTTATGTTCAGTTGGTTTGAGTTGTTTTGAATTTCACGCAAAGCTACTCGAGTATTATCTGCGTTAGTCGTCTTTAAGTTAGCAGTGTAAGACTAGAGGAAAGGCAGCTAGTCATCACCACCTACCGCCTAGTCTTGGATTACTCTTTTACCAATAGAAGGATTGACTGTAACATTATAACGCCCGACGACCAAAAGGGTGAGCTGTTTAGTGTGATGAGAATTCGAACCCGTGATACTCAGATCAATTATGAGTCGAGTGCCATCTCAACCACCTAACCTTGTCGGACGTCTTTGTTCGATTAAAATAATTTAAATCGTGAATAAGTCCTTCATGTCCAGGTGGTTAGGGCATTCGATTCGTAATCGAAGAATCACAGGTTCGAATCTCCGTCACATCAATCATACTCGCCTTTTAGCCTTGGAGAAGCATTATAATATGGTGGCTAATTCCACTACTCGTTGGTAAAAGAGTAGCGTAAAACATGGCAGTGAGTGGTGATGACTAGGTGCTTTCCCTTTAATCATACACTGCTACATTCGGGACGGCTAGTGTAGATAGTCCTCGTGTAGCTTTGCGTGAAGTTTAAAAAAGGAAGAACGATCTTAGCTGTAATCTAGTTAACATGTTAAAGGTATTCTGAAGGTTACGTATTTGTATAGTGGCGGTGATTTGGCACTATTATAACTTAAGGGAATATTTGTGAGAAATAAAAGAGCTAAGTTCATTCTTCGTTTATCGCACAGTGGTATGTTTGTGGACTAACAACGCTAGAAACCAGGTTTCTATATCAGTGGTTTTTCAGAAAATAAATAGCCCGTTTTTTAACTTTGTGTTTAATTACAAACAAGCAAAATAATTATATATTATTTTAAGTAATAATATATATTATAACTGGTATATTTTTATAATATTGTTTGTTTATAATAATAATAAAGATTAAAAATAAGAAAACCAAAACAAGCGTAAAAGTAATACGTTACGTCGGTTCGTTTTACTTAGGTTAAAATGAAGCTTTTTTAATCCATTGTTTATATTAATGTTATGATAATTAATGCCCCAGTAGTTCTTTCTCAATTCTAATAGCTTATAACGTTAAAATTTCGATACCCACAGTAGGTGAAACACAGGTATACATTGTGTAAAATTTTATATAAAACAGCAAACAAAAGCAACATTATCTTATTACAGCTTCATAACTAAAAAATGAAGTTAATTTGCTTCATAATATTTTTTTTATATTGGAAAACGAAGTTGTATATCTTTGTACCTGTTGTTCAAAAGCAATGAAAAAAAATTTCCATTTCTCTAATGGTACTAAGAGTATTTGTTTACTTTCTTAGATAAGCACTTCAGTTGCTCAATTAATTATCTTAGTTTCGTTTCAACTTGTTTTCTTGCATTGTGTAGTAAGAACAAGTCGTCGTTGACGAAGCTATGATATTCCACAGAAGAAAATATAAAGGAGTCTTCAATGCGCAAGGTTCGAAGTAATTCATACGTAGAAATAGTTTTAAATATATTTTCAACCCTTTAGATAATCAACTGTCATTAAGCAACTTGTTCACTCTGAAAAATCTATTTAAAAACAACAACACGATTTTCACAAAGTTTGGAAAAAAAACAACAAACGAAAATGTAATAATGTCATTACTGTTTTTCACTCCATTATACATTAAACACCTTTTTATCATCTCATCTTTCCAACACATACATTTTAATATCCATTACAAGTGCCTTTTTTGGTTAAACCAACCACGTTAGTCACGTGGACAAAAATTAATCCTTCAATGTTTTGCTTGATAATAATTTGTTGTTTGGAATAAAGCAGGATTTTAACGATTTCGATTACCAGACAACGATTTTAAGTAATTTCAAGCTTTGTTGTTTATATCGTTATGCAGCAGTTCAATTGATGTTTATGTTTAAGTGTTGTTAGAAACCAGGATAAAAAAACGGAGCACTTGCTGATAATAAAAAATCACTTAACTATAAGGTGATTGGATGTTGTTTATCTCGTGTTTTGACGTCAATTGTAACGTAAGTTACAAATAAAGTACTTTTGCATTCGTTCCAAAACATATAATCTTCAAGATGCATGTCATATCCAAAAGAATCGTGAATAAATGACGCTGGAACTTTACCTAAAGGCCCTTCTGAGTTTAGTTGATCCAATTTCTGTTTAAAGCCATAAGAAAAACAATTTTAAATACATTTAAAACATTCTTTTTGATGTTACTTGAGACACAAAGTTTTCATCATCTCGTTTGCATTTAAGGGTCGAAGAGCAGAGTAGAAGTCTCAGTGTGATAACTTATATCTAACTAAACAACTTGTCTTGAGTTTCGATTTCGTTTAAAACAACATATTGGCACTTTGTACAACCCCTACTTTCAATTTCTTGAAATGTGAAGGCTCAGTCAAATTTAACAGGCTTAGTTAGGCCTAACACGAGAAGTTGTAGGTGTTACTTTAAAGTAATATCGTTCATTATACGATACTCTCATACGATACTCTGGTCTGTTGGTTTAGTTATAGCATCGGCATATTCTAATAAAATTATTGCAATCTCCGAGAAAACTAAATCTTTCATACTTAAAACTTGACTTCAGAACATGAATCACACTTAGAATTCTTGCATATATATTTCTCTAAAAGCGGGTTCTCTCGACATCACTGATTATAATTCTTACACTTCGTTGTAAAATTTGAGTTTAACATTTTGTAACATATCTTCTTATGATGACACAAAAAACAACTTCCTATCAAAACAAGAACATACAAAGTGTAGCATATTAGGACTTTTCGCCGAGGTACCAGTTATCCCACCCCCTAATAACCACTTATATTTTATATAATGTCCCAGGATGCTGAACGTTTCGATACCCGTGAAAGACATATCCGAAGAAGTCCCTTCTGCTGTTTTGTACTTAAATGTAAAGAAACAACTGAACTGTCTTGTACAGTCCAGCACCACTATCCAGTTACTGTTCATATAAACAGGAACAAAACATTTTTGTGAATGAATATATGTTGTCTCACATATTTATGTTTAGTTTGCTACCGCTGTTTAATTACGTCCTTGCAGCCTTAAAGGTGTTATAATGTGACGGTCAATCTCACTATTCGTTGGTAAAAGAGTATACCAAGAGTTGGCGGTGGGTGGTGATAACTAGCTGCCTTCCCTCTGATCTTACACTGCTAAATTAGGGACTGCTAGCACAGATAGCCCTCGAGTAGCTTTATGCAAATTCAAAAACAAACAAACAAAATGTTCTTTGTTTTCTGTTACACAAAAATTAAAATAGTTTCAATGCAAAATTTATTCATATCAAAATTTAGTTTACAGTAATTTCAATAAATTTTTCTTTCACTATATTACCTACGGGTTGTTGATTGAACAAAAGAAAGATTTCACAACATCACTTCTACTGGCGATAATCCAATTCTAAGAAGCTGTAAAAGGAAAAAAAAACACATATAAAGTTTAATATCAGTTGAATTAAAAGCATAGAATTGTCGATGTTGTTTTAAGTAAGTTATTTAATTAACTTTAATAATTTTCAAAGTATTGGGGAAGTTTATTCATGATAACGAGAAACCAACTTGAAGGAAAAATTATCTCAAGACGTTTGGTATGGGTATTAAAACTTTTATTAAAATAAAGTAGACAACAACGTTTCCACCTGTGTAGGTTATATTCAGGTTAACAAAGAGCTGCAAACTTTCTCTTTGTTATCCTGAAAAAGTTGATGTTTGAAGATAACTATAAATTATTTTATTACAGTTGTAATTGGTTTCAATATGCACTATACTTTTATTTATACATATATATAGATAATTTTCTGTTCATATGAGTTCAATTTCCATTAAACGTTATTATAACAGACATATATATATATATACACCAGTGGGATTTTTTGCAACAAATAATATATCACATACGCTATTCTATTTATGAATCTCCTCTTATTTCCTTTCAGCTAATTGTGAAGTAGAAGTTAAAATGTTCCATTCCTACCCTTTAATAAAATCGAAGATTACTTATGCTGCACAAACACAACTGTTCTCTTTCTTCCCCCAACGTCTTATCAATGACTTTAGTAACTTAAATCGCTAATATCTGGTATTGGTTCTATACGACAAACAAGATCACATTGCTCACTTTGTTGCTTTGCATTAAATAAACAAAGTGACATAAGGACCATATGTTTTTTCATTTCATACCTGATACGTTTTTTTAATGTATAAATTTTAAACTCTTAGGCATTACACATTACCAGGAAAACCAACGACTTATATTTACCACTAGAAGGTGGCAATTTTTTAAATATTCAAATATTTTAAAACAATAAAGTTATCAAACCAGCTTCTTCCAAAAAACTTAACATACCCATTCTTTTATCCTGTGGGATAATGTTCATATTAAAAAAAAGACATTACATAAGTCACGAATTTTGAAAATGTTGGGGTAAACTTTGACCAATGAGAGGGAAAGCATAATTTCAACCAGCGATCCTCAGATTCACGAGCCGAGAGGTATGGCCTGGTGGTTAAATCGATTAACTTTATTATTTGAAAAGTGAAACTTTGAAACTCTTCCGTTTTAAATGTTGATATTCTTACTTATTTATACTAACATGAACATCGAAATTAAGTGTGTTGTTACCACTCTCCACCAATACGATTTTATGCGTCCAAATGTAGACTGTCATTCATTCTTAGCTCACGATTCAATCTTATATCACTTTCTATTCTTCCACCGAAATGTCTTTGTCTTGTTGTTCGTGTTTCTCTTGTTAACCCATCTATTAAGTTAGGGTCACTGTCAAAACCAAGCCTACGTCTCTTCTAAACATATTCTTCTTGTATTTCGTTTCATATTCCGAAATCTGGTTTCTTATTAAAACCATTTTTCTTACAACGTCTCTTAAGAGCTCTACTATTTCCCCTATATATCCGTAACCACTCTTACTATTGTGGATGTTTGGTTATTTTGTTACTTCCGTTTTCAGCGTAACTTCCTACAGTGTAGACCGTAATCACCAAAAGTAGAATAAAATTAAAAAAAAAAAAATAAATTTCATTTTTATTAAGCTAGGATCATTAAACAACCAATCTATGTGCTTCTTCCGCGAGGAAATCCAAAGTTATTTCACAGAAACATACAGCTGCACAAACTAGTACGATGTAAATTAGCTTATTCTATAACTTTTCTCCATAAAGTTTTAATATTTTATTGCGAAATGTTCATACATAGATCAAATTAAGTATAAACTAAATGGTATTATTCATGTTTTGTCTAAATTGTTTAGCCTAATTTTTATTAATAACTGCAATAGAAATGACTGATTAATTTAGTGAATCTACTCAACGTAAAGATTATTTATTCATTTTGGTCTATTTATCTCATATTATTTTGCCACTTATCATACTGGAATGATACCATGCTATAAATAAAACTATTCGTTTCCGGTGAGCTGTGCTTCAGTTCAACCGATAATTAACTTACAGAATAAACTGTAAAACACTTACCACTAACTTCATTTTCATTATAATGCCATAAGTTGAAATACGTTGATATCACCTTCAAGTGAGTTGGTTATGTTAAAAATATTCTTCAAAATTACGAATTTATATAATGTGTTGTAATGACGCCGTCACAGTGAAGGCCACAGCTCTGAGTTACGAAACTTTATGATCCAGATTACTATTTACTGATTTTATATCATACGAAAGTCGTACTTTGTAACTAGATTCTTTTCGAGATATATTGATAAACAAATTTAAATCACAAATCAAGACTACAAACTTTATAGAAATGTTTTTAGTTTTCTTTCTGACACTGATGTTGTTTCAAAGTTTGATATTGTGTTGAATAAGCCTTATGGGGTTTATATAATCGTCCAAAAGTAAAATACACAGTTATTTGTTTCCTATGTTATAATCTCAATTATTTTATGCAAAAACGTTAACTTGTTGGTTTTTATTTTACACATTATTTATTTGTTTGTCACACTCCAAACGAGTTTAGGTTTGGTATCGTGACGTTAAGTGATGACAAACATTTTAAATGAGTTAACTTAAGGGTATTTAGATGAAAAAAATTACAATTTTACTTGAATTATACGTTACACGGTACGTTCAATAATTACTTCTTAATGATTTATTATTCTATGTTTTACAGTAGAGACAACTGAATATACGGAAGACTCAGCAGAAAGACCGATGTGGCTTTGCTATTATAAAACACACACAAACAAAACTGAATATAAATAAACTTTCTAAACGTGAATTTTATTGTCAGGTACTTATTAAATAACTTTTTTTTTCATTGGTATAGTATGTATGATTAACAATTCATGTTCTCATTAAATGTTTTTCTGTCTTCATTATTGTTTCAATCAAAAGCTGTAAACAGATCTAAAATCGATGTGAATATTTACTTTACTTTACTAGCATGTTTCCGAGTAATTGGTACGTGCTTCGTAAAGAATTTTCTACTCTTTAAGGATAGTTACACTATATTTATTGATTATAATATCTGTAATATAATTAATTTATAATGTCTACAAGTTATGTTGTCTCGAATATATCGCTAGATGTCTTATCAAATTATGATCCTTATTGGTTCATTAGACCAGAAGCTAGCAAATTTAACAATACTGTTTGACTTTTAACAGTTTTGATGATTCTCATTAAATTGAACAACAACATGTCACACTGTTTTCCTAAATCTCATTAAAACTGTAACCATGCAGGAAATATGGAAGTGTTACCCCATTAAAGGAAAACACTGTTCTACAACACTGTTTCAGTTAATTATTGAAAAGGAAACGATGAATATATGTTAATAGATGTATTTTATGTTTGACTGGAATTGATAAAATGGAGAAATCTCTAAACTTAAGTTTCTTTTGTAAATGTTCTGAAACCATGATTTTATTTGATTAATAAATATTTCATTTTAAAGATTTTCTGGAACATAGTGCTGTCTAGTGTGACTTAAACAGAATAAAAAACGAAAAAAGTTTATTTTTGTTCATGTACCCGTGAGCTAAGGATATTTTGATTTAAGATTATGATAAAATCCCATCTAATAAAGATTTCTGACTGTAGTTGATAGTAAAGCACCAAGAGTGAATATAATTAGTTTTACCGCCACTTCTTTCATTTCTTAAATAAAAATAGATGGCCAGATGTCACTTTCACCTTTAATGTTGCTTTGAATAGACATTTTATTAATACACGTTAATAAATACCATGAAATAATAAATTTAAAAGATCACAACCATTTTATTCGGAGCAGAGCTTTACGAATACGTTTTCTTCTCTAAACAGTTAATAACTTATTTATAGTAACGCCATGGAATCTAGACTGCCAGATTCTTGTCATTAATACTATAAAATTGTCATAGTTCTATCACACATCACCATCTATGCTTAATACTTAATATAACATTTCCTGATGCTAAACGTTCTTGATTAGGATAATTTTCTAAAATACACTAAAACTGTTCAGAAAAGTTTACAATGAATAATCATTAACAACCCCGTCCACTCCTGTGATAGTTTTGAAAACTTGATCTAGAAACAGCTAATCTTGTTTGCTTGGCCTAACAGATATTTTTTGTATCATATGGGTTTCTTGTTCTAAATCAGCTGTCATTAATCCTAAGAACGAAAAGCTAACAACGGTCCACTTTTATTCGTAGGTGAAGCTGTATATTAAATATGTTAGACCGATATCTTACATGACGTTTTACGTAGGCATGTGAAACATTTTCTTCAAGTTTAAGCGCTTTTATTGGATTAACTTCGCATATGTAACTTATATTTAGATCAACATAGTTTCGTAATTACAGGTTAAAAAATTAATTATATAATTTTATTATATTATGGTAGAAATGTATAAGTGTAATATCGTTAAGGTGTTTTTATATTATAACATAATTCTTCTGTTGGTGTCTTAATTATTTCTTCTATCTCTTCTTATTGACGTATAGTTACATATTTTGAATCTATTCTGAGGATAAATTTGTGTTACACTTATTATAAGAATATCAGGGTTAATATCTGTTATTGAGTCTCCACTCGGAATATGTGATGTTATGTGTTTTAGCGATGTCTATGAATAGGTCTATGCTATATTTTGATTGGGTCGGTTTTGTAAATTTGTAATGAACTCTGTAACAATGTTTTAATTGTTTACTGTTAGATTTGTTTCATCGTTTGTGTTTTCTTCACTGTAAGATTGTTATTTTCTTGTTACTTGTTGTATCTGTGATTTTGTTAAGTTCTTGTAAATTGCTCTGTTTTGGTTGAAGTTTGTTGTTTCTTTATTAGTGGTTTTGTTTGTGTAGTGTTTTCTTTCAACATTTGTGCATAGGTAAATGGACCTCTAGTTGTGTGTGTTTGTGGTTTTAGGTGTGTTATCTTGTGTTGGTTTTATTGTTTTTATATCATAAATGCGTTGTTTTATCTTTTTATTTGTCGCATCCTTTATAATTTACTGTTTGTGTTTCCCAGAGTTACAGCAGTTTGGTTCAGCTTGATCTTTTTTACATGTGGTGTTCACCGCACATCCGCAACACCTCGGTGTTGCTAGACATGCCGCATAAACGTGTTCATATCGTTGGCAATTATAACACTGTGTAACTTCTAATGCTGATGTTTTTAGTGATCATCTTGGAATATTTGGTACCACAAAATGATACCATTATTTATCAGTTTCAAGATGTTGTAATGTTGTTCCATGTAAACTCTTTCTAAATTTGTTGGTTTTGTGACCTTGGAGATAATTCTTTCTACTTTAGTGTATGGTATATTTAGTTTATGTAATGCTTGCTCAATATCCTGTTTTGTTATGGAGTGGTGCACCCTACGAATTACTATTGTCTTAGGCTGTAGATTAGTTCCTGGTAGATATATATTCATGTTCCCAAGTGCAAAGGCGTCCTTGGGCCATTCTTAAATAGTATATTTACGTCAGCACACCTTGACCTCGGACAAGGACACCGCCCCAGGTAAAGGCTTGACGCTTGCTGTTTGAACACCTGGTTTACATCTGCTAATTTCCGCTGCTAGTTGAAGTTGATTATATGTGCCAGGCACGCCTTCAATAATAGTAAAAAGTTGGGTGTTTTGTTTTAAGTGGTGTGTTTTTTTGGGTGTGTAGTTTCTTTGTAATTTTACTTTTATTTTAGACACTACTAGAGAAACTCTTGGTTTTCATGTTAGTTCATCGCTTTGTTCTAGCTTTTTTTCTTTATTAGTTTTTGGGTTATCAACATCCAAGGTTTTGTTTAAGTTAGTAACATCATTCGTATTATTTTTAGTAGGAAGGAACTATCTCTACCTCAGTATGAGAAGTTTCTTCTCCTTCAGGAAGGAACTATCTCACCTCAGTATGAGAAGTTTCTTCTCCTTCATCTTCGTTTTCAGAATTTTCACTTGAACTACTTAACTATTTTTCTTCTGGTTTTCGTTTTTCTATATTCTTTTTTATTGTTTTCTTTATCACATTCCAGAGATGTTAATTTTGTTTTGCAACATTACAAAGTGCTAGTAACGGGGATTTTTTTCTAAATTCTAAATTAATTCTAGTTTTTGGCCACCGCGAAGTTGACTTCTTTGTTTGTTTTCAGACCACTCGTTATGGATGTTTTTTGGTTTTCCGGAGTCATGGTTGCATTTCACGCTGCAGTGGTCAGCATCGCTTTTCCTTGGCGACCCGCACTTTCGTCGACCTAGTTGAATCCGTCTCTTTTTTTCTTCTCATTCAACTGGTGCTGTTTCTTACAATATGGGTAATTATTTTTGTCCAAGTGAGTATAGTAATTTACCTTTGCCCAGATAAGTGAAGGTGGTTGTCGCAGGAAAGGTTTTAAATTTTTCCTACACTATTCCTATAAACTCAAAAGTTGGCAGAAAACTCGCCTATCTCTCAGCTCACACCCGCCAAAGTCCCCGGCGTTCGACCCGTAAATTAGTGCTGCGGGTTCGAATCGTGGTCGCACCAAACATATTCTTGCTCTTTATCCGTGGAGCGTTATATATGTAAAGGTCAATCCCACTATTCGTTGGTAAAAGAATAACCCAAGAGTTGGCGGAGCGTGGTGATAGTTAGATGCCTTCCTCTTGTCTTACACTGCTATATGGGAAGGGTAGGCTCAGATAGCCCTCGATTAGCTATGCGCGAAATTCAAAACAAAAAATAAAACAAGCAGTTGAGATGTTAACTGATAGTTCCAGTAAGATATAACTGAAAACACATCTTTACTATCAAAAGCATTATTTGATAAAACAAGACGAAAATTAAATAGCTAAGGCACTTCAAAATCTGTAAAGCAGAATTTGAGTAAATTAATCTACAAGACAATTTTTGTGTCCTTTTTACTACCTATATTTTCTTACACAATTTATACCAGCGGTAGGGAGTGAGTATATTTGATAGAATTTTATTATTATTCATGATTCCTATCAACCTACCTTCAATTAAAATTATTCGGGGAGGATTATACTTAATTAATCTATGATACTTTTGGTACGATCAAGTATACCAATTGTAATTAGCTCTCAAATCGATCAAGAGGTGATGAAGAGTTAGTAGTTTCTACTTAAAATATTAATAAAATAATAATAACTTTGAGCCGTTTTAGAAGCCTCTGTGGCAGCTGAAAAAAAACAAATGATATGCATATTATAAAATAAACTTGCCACTTTGTTTTTCATGTGGTTTTGATTAAAGTACACATTAAAGAACAGTATCAGAACAAATGAACTACGTTATATGTATATTTCAATTGTAAATACGCCAAGAAGGAAGTGTAGCTTGTTTGTTTTGGAATTTTGCACAAAGCTATCTGTGCTAGCCGTCCCTAATTTAGCAGTGTAAGACTAGAAGGAAGGCAGGTAGTCATCACCACCCACCGACAACTCTTGGGCTACTCTTTTACCAACAAATAGTGGGATTGACCGTAACGTTATCAGGCCCTAACGGCTGGGAGGGCTAGCATATTTAGCGACGCGGATGCGAACCCACGACACACCTTAACGCGCTTTCATGGCGGGCCAGGGCCAGGTGTAGCAGAAATATAACAGAAAATCATAATTACGAAGAATTTTCCAAAATCAAGGCAAGTATTTAATAACAATGACAAACATTAATTTGTTTCATCAGATATAAAAGCAAATAATATTTATTTCAAAAGTGTTCTAGTAAATTGTCATATGTTAATTAAATGTTTTGTTACATCACAAGAGTTTTAGAAAAATATTTCACGTTTATTACAAGTACGGATTTATATCATATATGTTTCAGTTAAATATTGTTGCTCTTTGCTTGCCCTTTAAGAAGAGAAAGTATCTTAGAATTATAGCGTTTTGTGTTACAGTTTAGAACGATAAATTTTTTTGCACAAAAAAAGTTCAGAGAGACTGTATCATTAAATATAATTTCCGATACATTTTATCCCAGTATGGAAATTAAAGTCCAGTCATATTATATGCCGTTATAGTGCGCATAGACACCGTACAACGCAGTACAGAAACTGTTGAATTTTGCACCAGTAAAGAATATTCAGATACATTTTATCCCAGTACAGAAAGTTCAGAGATATTGTACGACTATATAAGAAACATGAATTAAGACACGTTAGTTAGTCTTGCAGACAAAACAAGCTCTACGGTGCGTCCAATAATTATTTCTTATTTACTTAATGTTCTATGTTTCACATTAAAGACAAATGAACAGATAGCTCGATGTGGCTTTGCCATCGTGAAAACTCACATACAACTGAATATAAATAAACTTACCGAACGCTATTTTCTACAGACAGGTACTTGTATCGTAACAATGTTTTCTCAGTTGGCACCCATGTATGCTTAACAACTCATGTTCTCATTAAATAAGTTCCTTTACCAACTTTATTTTTTCAATTAACAGCTCTTGGAGAATGTATAAATAGATCTCAAATCAATTCAAGTGTTTGATATACTTTACTATTATGTTTCTGAGCATAGGTGCGTACTTCTAATATATATTTCAATTTTTTTTTAAGGTTAGTCTCAGTAACTTTATTGATTATAATGTCTATAATATATTTAATTTATAATATGTATAATGTATGTTGTATTAAATGGCTCACTTAAATAGCATTCCGAAAACTATGTTTGACGTATATAAGACTGTCTATATAGAAACATGAATAGAGAGTGGTTATAATACTATTATGATGAACACTTTTACTTGTTCAAAATCTTTAAAGAACTATTTAGAATATGTAACGGTTTACAATGTAATAGATCTAACACTAATGTCTCATGTGGTGTAAATCTATCTTATTATGTTTATCAGTTTTTCGTTTAATTCATCTTTTTATCATGATTGTCTAAATTAGTTTTGATATCTT